>NW_015172606.1:157182-181505 GCF_001447785.1 Gekko japonicus | reverse complement strand
CTCACCGGGCCCGGTCCACTCGACTCCAAGGGCCCCCAAGACCGAACCCATCGCCACCCCGGAACCTCGCCGCTCGACTCGCCCCAGGAAGCCACCAGCGCACCTGAAGGACTTCGTCTGTGGGTGCATTGCGAACCAAGGGGGGAGGGGTGTAATGTATTCAGCCTGACATGCCCGGACTTGCCCGGGCTGGCCAGGCACAATTCCTATGTTAGCTTCAGTCAAAAGACAAAGGATCTGGAGGATCCTAGCCGGCCCTATCAAAAGGGCTAGCTTCCCTGCCGGGAGACCAATGGTCACCCGGTTACTGTAAATAGCCTATCGGGAGTAGGGGGTGTGTTTAGGTATGCTTGGTGGCGGGTTTTCTGAACGTATATAAACCGGCCTGCGAGCCGGTCCGTTGTCTTTGTCCTGAACTAAATAAAGGTATGCTTAGCTGAAATCACTCTCCGTCTGCATACTTTTCAATCACCGTTGGCTTTTTTTATCCTAGGCTGCACATAAAGACAATGTCAAGCAGTATGAAGCCTCATCTCCCTGCCTCATGTGCCATTTGAGCTACTAAGGGATCACTTAATGCTGCTCAACACTAAGGGGGCCTACACAACACCTCAACCAGTGACAGGCTGGCTTGGATACCAAACTGCATCATTAGACTCAGGGTGCTTGCCAATCATGCCGGTGTTTGCTCTTGCAAACTGTACTCTTCCTGCAGAGGAAGTGGATTCATGAGGGCAAAGGGGACAGTGCTCCAACAAGCTCAGCTCTCTGCTTAGGGCTGCCAGACAGTGCCTGGTAACTGACAGGAAGGCTGTGGGAGGGGAACTGACTTGGTCATTGATCTGATTCAGGCTTCTGGAGGTAGGGGACATTGAAGTCAGCTCGCTGCCATAAAGGCTGGTGTGTGTGGGGGGGAACTGTTTGGAATGCGTTAGTTTCGATTATCTCTTGCTGTCTTGGTAATGCTACCTTCTCTGTATGTTTTATGTGTATGACCTTGGTACCTAGTTGTAACATCATATCTGGAAACGCGGGGCTGTTACATTCTGGCAGGCCCTGTTTTTATCTTGATTGGCTCCCTACCACCCAGTGCCCCTTTTGAGCCATGTATATCTGTCCACCCCGCGCTTTTTGCTTTAGTCTTAACACAGATCCTGAAGTAGATGCCTTGCCAATACTGCCTCAATAAACTTTCCTTCTGAAGAAGTGAGTTGTTGAGACTGATTGCTGCAGGAGTCTGACAACTGACCTCTCAGAGCTGTTTCAAGATCTCCCAAAATTACATCTCCAGACTACAGAAATCATTTCCCCTGGAGCAAATGCCTGCTTGCCAGCTTCCCCTTGAGAAATCCCAAGAGATTTGGGGGAGGGTGGGGTTTGGGAAGGGTGGGACCTCAGTGGGGTATAATGCCATAGAATCTAACCTACAAAGCAGCCATTTTTTTCAGGTGAACTGATCTCTGTATTCTGGGGATCAGTTGTAATTTTGGTAGATCTCCAGGACACACCTGCAGGTTGGCAACCTTTATGGCATCAATCTCTGTATTCTGGGGTCCCCTTCCCAAATGCCCTTCCCCTTCCCAACCACCAAATCTTCAGGAATTTCTCAAATGGGACCTGGCAACCTGTGTGTGGAGGCGTATAAAAAACAAGGGATCCATGTAGATCTGACATTTACATTTTTACCTTTTAAAATAGGAAGAGAATTTTTTCTTTATTGTTCTTCGATAATCAAGGATGTATATGTCCCAGTATATAAACAGTTTCCCTCCAGATGTAGTACACAATGGTTGCAATCCTAACCACACTTACTAAAGAGTAAGCCCCATTGAGTTCCTTTTGACTTCTGAGTCAACAATGGGTTTAGGATTGTACTGCAAAACTCTCCTCCATCCCCCTACTCGACTGCCTCATCCCCTCTCTATTAGCTTTTAACATCCAGCCTGACAAAGAAAGCTGAATAGGTTGAAAGTATACATAACTTTTAGATTCTTTTGAACTATAATAGATAATAGATTCTTTTGAACTATGGTGCTGGAGAAGACTCTTGAGAGTCCCTTGGAATGCAAGGAGATCAAATCACTCAATCCTAAAAGTAATCAACCCTGACTGTTCCCTGGAAGGCCAGATAATGAAACTGAAGCTCAAATACTTTGGCCACCAAATGAGAAGGGAGCACTCACTGGAGAAGTCCCTGATGCTGGGAAAGATTGAAGGTCAAAGAAGACGGGGACGGCAAAGGATGAGATGGTTAGACAGTGTCATAGATGCAGCAAACATGAAGTTGAGCAAACTTCAGAGGACGGCAGAAGACTGGAAGGCCTGGCGTGATCTGGTCCATGGGGTCGCGAAGAGTCAGACTCGACTGTGCAAGTGAACAACAACATACATAACTAGCCTGATACCCTTGCTTTGCTATGGTATTTAAGTTCCATAAATCCAGTTATAATATTGATGATGTGAAATTTGAAATGCGACGTTTCTTGTAGGAATTCTAACAGAGAAGATTGTAGTGTAAGAAATGAAGTGAGACATACGTACTTTTTTTCTCTCTACTGAAGGATCTCTCTCTAGACCACATTCATGGTTCTGCCCTCAGGTGCTAGGATCACCAGGTCACATAGAAGCAGTCATCTGTTAAGTCAACTCCTGCTACCTTCCACGAAAGTGATGGCCTCTCTACTTGTGTTCCTGGATTGTTTCACTCATATGGAGACAGTGTTGTTTTGAGCACCTCAGGGTGATCTCGCTGGTACTTGGTCTGTGCAGCTCAGTGCCCCACAGGAGTACTATGTGCAAATGTCTTTGCCACATTACTAAGTTGCCTCCTCCTTGTAGCATTGGTGTATCTGGCTCAACGTTTGCCAGGAGCTTTCTTGGGGGTAGTAAGAGGTGAGAGGTTTGAGGGGTAGTTGGTGTGAGGAGTGGTGATGTGGTGGACATTTCTTCAGGTTCATGAGGGAGGCACGCATCGAAATGGCTCTTAGAGGTGAAAGCGGGCAGCCTTGTCTGGTACCTCTATTTATCTGAATTGTTGCTGTTAAGTCTCCATTTATGTTTATTCTGGCCTTTTGTTCTTTATAAATTGCACCAATTATTATATAAAAGTTCGTCCCAACTTGTGATACTGACAATAATTCCAACATAAAGTTCCAATCAATGTTATTGCATCTAAGAAGATCAAGGCTAGTTGTTTCTCTGAATGCACTTCGTAGTATTCCAACACATTTAATATCAATCTTAAGTTTTGTTGTATCTGCCTGCTTGGGAGAAAGCCAGCTTGATCCTGATGTATCATTTCTGTAAGGACCTTTCTCAATCTAGAAGCTAAAACCGAGGTAAATGTTTTATAATCCATGTTCAACAGAGAGATTGGCCTATAATTTTTTATTTCTGACTCATCCATATTTGGTTTATGAATTAAAGGTACCAATGCTTCCTTCCATGATTGGGGGGTATCCTCCTTTAACATAATCTCCTGACATACTTTTTTCAAATAAATTAAAATTTGATCTCCATATACATGATAAAATTCTGCAGGTAAACTGTCCGGTCCTGGTGTTTTCCCTTTTTTTTGTTTTTTCAAAGCTTCTGTTAATTCTGCCATAGTTATAGGTTGATTTAAAATTGTCTTTTGTTCCTCTGAAAAAGATTTGGGTTTATGTTTATTTAAATAATTTTGTATTGCTTGTTTTGATATTTCGGTATTTTTATATAATTCTTGGTAATAGATTTCTGCAATTTTCTTTAGATCTTCTATTTTGCTTTTTATCTCCCCTATTCCATTTTTGAGGTTTCTTATTATCCTTTTTTGTGATTCTTTCCGAAGTCTGTAAGTTAGCCATCTAGAAGGCTTGTTTGCATTTTCAAAATGATATTGTCTTGCATATTGTGTTTTCTTTGCTACTTCTTGCGTTAGCAGGCAATTCATCTGATGTTGCAGGATATTTAACTTGATCTTTTTCTGTTCATTGCCTATGTCCTGTTTCATTTCTCTATCTTGTTGTTCAATTTGTTCTTGTATTAAGTTGTGCTTTTTCTCTCTTTGTTTTGAAATGCTGCTTCTTTAATCATTAGGCCTCTTGCAAACGCTTTAAAAGTATCCCAGACTGTATTCATTGAAATTTCTGGTTGAATGTTTTCTTGAAAAAACATCTGAAATTCTGCTTTAGATTGAATTAGAAATTTCTCGTTCCTTAATACTGAGGTATTCAATGTCCATCTTGATCTTTTCTCCTACAGCTGCCTGTCCAGTGTAGGACAGGGAGGGGGAAGGAGTATTAGAAGCCACTGTGGAGGCAAGGCTGGCAGGATCACTAAGGCATTACTGCTGGGGCAGGCTCCCTCGTGGTTTTAAGCACCCTGCAACTGCTGCTGCACCTGACAGACAACTGCCTGTTAGGTGTAGGAGGTGTGGGAGTGTGTTGGAAGCCATCCCACGTCCTCTCCTCCACCTGACAGGCAGGTGGAGGAGTATTAGAAGCCACTGACAGACAACCGCCTGTTACGTGTAGGAGGTGGGGGGAGTGTGTTGGAAGCCATCAGAGAGGCTGGGCTAGCAGCTTTGCTTCACCTCACAGGTGGTTGTTGGCCACTCCTGATTTCCTCAACTGTCATTAGCTCTCTGCAGTCCCCTGTAACTGTTGGTTTGTTTGTTTTTTTACCTCAGAACACTGAGGTCTGCAGCTGACCAATCAGAGAGTGGGGGGTGCAGAAAGGCAGTGGCCCAGCAGCTGCATAGGAATCAATGGGGGAAAGCACATTTTCCCCTTTTTGACCCACTTAGGGGTCGAATGTCTAAAAATCCCTTGTTAGCGAGCACCTACAACATGGTAGGAGCGCTCTCCTTGAATTCGGTGTCTCTAGGTCTAGCGGTTTGGGCTGGGCATTGATTTTACAGTGAGGGGACTTTCTTTTATATATACAGATGTGCTGTGTTGTTTTGGTTGCTCCAATTTTAAGAGCTGTTTGGGGCATGAATATCTATTTATTCCAGATTTCCTTTCTCTACGTTCTCTTTCACTGACTAAATTTAGATTGTAAATTCCTTGGGACGGAGGCCCGGGTTTAAGTTCTTCTGATGACTTTTATGTGCATTTGTAGTGCAGTAGTAATAATAGTTTATCATCTGGTTTTGAGATGTTAGCCTTCTTTAAACAAATATAAAGGAAAGTGTAAACAAAAATACAGTCTGCAATTTTATTTTTTTATTTTTTTAAAGCTTGCTTCTTTGGTTGGGATACAGCCAGAAGAAGGTGTAGGATCCCTACAGTGCATTCCTATGCAGAAGACTACTGAGAGGGGTGCTGAGAGGGGGTGCTGGAAAGATAAATTTCCAGGGGCCCAAGAGAGCTGGAGGGCCACTGAAACCAGCATCAGGCTGCATTCATAGAATACATTTACATTAAAAAAAATATCTAAAGCAGTTCTGCACTGGAGCCACTAGTGGCGAAGGGGAGGCAAAGTACATAAAACAATAATAAGAACATAAGAGAAGCCAATGTTGGATCAGGCCAGTGGCCCATCCAGTCCAACACTGCATCACACAGTGGCCAAAAATACCAGGTGCCATCAGGAGGTCCACCATTGGGGCCAGGACACTAGAAGCCCTCCCATTGTTGCCCCCCCCAGCACCAAGAATACAGAGTATCCCTTGCCCCAGACTGAGAGTTCTTATCTATACCTTGTGGCTAATAGCCACTGATGGACCTCTGCTTTATCCAATTCCCTCTTGAAGCCAGCCATGCTTGTAGCCGCCGCTACCTCCTTTGGCAGTGAATTCCGTGTGTCAATCACTCTTTGGGTGAAGAAGTACTTCTGTTTATCCATTCTAACCTGACTGCTCAGCAATTTCATTGAGTGCCCATGAATTCTTGTATTGTGAGAAAGGGAGAAAAGTACTTCTTTCTCTGCCTGCTCTATCCCATGCACAGTCTTGCAAACCTCTATCATGTCACCCCTCATTCGTCATTTCTACAAGCTAAAGAGCCCCAAGCGCTTTAACCTTTCTTCATAGGGAAAGGGTTCCAACCCTCTTATCATTCTAGTTGCCCTTTTCTGTACTTTTTCCAATGCTATCCTTTTTGAGGTATGGTGACCAGAACTGTACACAGTACTCCAAATGAGGTTGCACCATCGATTTATACAAGGGCGTTATGATACTGGCTGATTTGTTTTCAATTCCCTTCCTAATAATCCCCAGCATAGTGTTGGCCTTTTTTAATTGCAGTCACACACTGTCTTGACATTTTCAGTGAGTTATCTACTATGACTCCAAGATCTCTCTCTTGATCAGTTTCAGACAGTTCAGACCCCACCAGCATGTATTTATAGTTAGGATTTTTTGCCCCAATGTGCATCACTTTGCACTTGGCCACATTGAACCCCATTTGCAACGTTGACACCCACTTGCCTATCCTCAACAGATCCCTTTGGAGTGCCTCACAATCCTCACTGGTTCCCACCACCCTTAACAACTTTGTGCCATCTGCAAATTTAGCCATTTCACTGCTTACTCCCAACTTCAAATCATTAATAAACAAGTTAAAAAACATCGGACCAAGTACTGATCCCTGTGGTACCCCACTGCTCACCACCCTCCACCGAGAAAATTTCCCATTTATACTCACTCTCTGTTTCCTATTAATTAGCCAATTTTTAATCCACAAAAGGACTTGTCCTTTTATCCCATAACTATTGAGCTTACTTAGGAGCCTTTGATGAGGAACTTTATCAAAAGCTTTCTGGAAGTCAAGGTAAACAACATCTATTGGGTCCCCCTTGTCCACGTGTTTGTTCATTCCCTCAAAAAAAACTAACAGGTTAGTGAGACAAGATCTTCTCTTACAGAACCCATGCTGAGTCTTTCTGAATAGTTTTTGTTCACCATTGTGCCTACTAATTCTCTCCTTAATAACGGTTTCCACCAATTTACCCGGTATTGACCTCAGATTGACTGGCCTGTGATTTCCTGGACCTCCTCTGGAATCCTTTTTAAAGATGGGAGTGACACTAGATACCTTCCAGTCCTCAGGAATGGAGTTTAATGAAAGATTCCATATTTTTGTCAGGAGATTCACAAGTTCTCATTTGAGTTCTTTCAGAACTCTTGGATGTACGCCATCTGGGCCTGGTGATTTATCAGTTCTTAAGTTGTCTATCAGTTGTCGGACTGCCTCTCTCATCATCTCAATCTGACTCAGGTCTTTCAACACCCCTCCTGTGGTTCTGGAGTGGGCAAGCACTTCTCATCTTCCACAGCCATTTCCCTATTGTCCTTCAGTACTCCTTTTACCCCGTGGTCATCAAAGGGCCCCACTGCTTCCCTGGCTGGTTTTTGGCTTCTATTGTATTTGAAGAAAGTTTTATTTTAAAAAAAATTAATTTGATTTTCACTAATCATATAAGACATTTAGGACGGGAAGGACATGGGGAAGGGGATATCAAGGAAATTTCCATTGAGCTTAAATAATAGCTGTTACAATACAATTTCCATCTTAAACATTTGTTTTCAGACTTCTTTTCATTTATATACTTTCTAAATCTGTAAGCGCTTAAACCAGTCTCTAAAATCTTCTATTATGGTTCTTGTAAAAGTACATATTCTTTACAGTTCAGCTTACATTTATCCTAGGTTATAATAACTATAATCCATTATTCATGATCTTCCTTTCCACAGTTTCTTTTCACCCATTCATAAAATGGTGTCCAATTTTCTCTCACATTTTGTTTACTTTGATCTTTCAACGAGTCTGTCAATATATCCATTTCTGCTATTTCAAAGATTTTTGTCAAGAGTTCATCTTTCATTGGTATTTCTGGTTTTTTCCAATACCTAGCACAGATGATTCTTGCTGCTGTAACTATATGTATAATTAAGTGCTTAACTTTCTTGTCTTTTACATCAGGCATAATATTAAGCAAAAACATTTCTGGTTTAAATGGCGGCATCGGTGTCAGACATATTTTTTGCAACATTTCATGAACCCTTTTCCAATATATCATCACATGTTTACATTTCCACCAAACATGAAAGAAGCTTCCCACCCATATCTTATATTTCCAGCACTTATCAGACATTCCAGGGTACATTTTGGCTAATTTCTCTGGCATTTTATACCACCTATAAAATATTTTATATAGATTCTCTTTAAAAGAAACCAATGTAGTTATTTTTACATTTGCTTTCCATATTTGCAACCAATGATCAAGCTCAATATTATGACCAAAATTTTGGGCCCATTTTATCATGCATTCTTTAATTACCTAATTCTTTATTTTTGACTGTTAAAAATACACATATAATTTCTTAATTAATTTATCATTTGTTTCCCAAAGGATTGTATCAAATGCCAATTTTTCTGCATAAAACCCCTGAGGTTTATCTTTAGCATATCTAGATTCCAACTGTCCACCAATCTAAGTAAATACCTTGTTTCTTTAGTTCTTCTTTAGATTTCAACCTATCTTCCATGAAGAAAGTTTTATTGTTGGTTTTTATGTTTTTTGCAATATACTCCTCATATTCCCTTTTTGCCTGCCTGATCACAGACTTGCATTTTATTTTCCACAGCCTGTGTTCCCTTTTATCAACCTTACTGAGACTAGCTTTCCACTGCTTAAAGGAATCCTTCTTACATTTTACAGCTTCCATAACTCTGTTTGTTATCCATGCAGGCCTCTTTCTATACCTATCTGTGCCTTTCCTAACCTGTGGTATATATTTTTCCTGAGCTTCTAGGATTGTAGTTTTAAATAGTCTTCAAGCTTCTCCAGTGGTTTTTACTGTTTTTACTTTTCCTTTCTGTTTACTCTTCACATGTCGCCTCGTTTCAGAGAAGTTACGCCTTTTGAAGTTAAAAGTGGTTGTGTTGGTCTTTTGGGGGAACTCCCTATTTATACAAATGTTGAACTCAATAACATTATGGTCCCTGTTCCCAAGTGGTGCAATCACTTTTACATCTCTGAACAGGTCTTGGGCATTACTTAGGACCAAATCCAGGATTGCCTCTCTCCTGGTAGGTTCTGTGACCAACTGCTCCATAGCAGTCACTGAGAGTGTCCAGAGTCTCAATCACTTTTTTCTGACTTGAACACATATTGACCCAATCAATGTGTTAAAATAGGTAGTTAAAATCACCTATTACAACACAGTAAATTCATCTAGCCACTGAATGGGACCTTCTGCAAAGTTTACTACCAGGCCTTTCAGATCCTGGTAAGTGAAAGGGTGCTCCCCCCACCTTTCCCATGCATGATAATACAATCTGCCCAAGTGCTAATAAATGAGTGTCAGCTATGCTGCCATGGCAGGTGGTGGTGGTTGGGAGGCTGATATAGAGTCTGTTGCTGTGCTGGAATTTTAACTTTTGTTTTTTCTCATCTCGTCTTATCTGCTAGCTTAGGCCTGTGACCCAATAGCTTAGGTGGGCTTCAGCTTAATCCCTGATTGGCCTAGACCCTGTTTTGAAGTGTGTATATCTTCTCATTTCATGGGCTTGCAATTAGTTCTGACACAGAATGTATGCACAGATGAACTGCCTTTACTGTACTCAATAAATCTGAACCTTCTGAAGGAACGTTGTTGAGAACTGATTGCTGCAGGACTCTGACAGAGTGTCAGAACTCCCTATAGTCTCTGCCCTCGTACCTTACCATGAGTGATAAGGAAATCAGAGAAGTTCCAGTTACCACTGCAGAAGAGGTCCCCACTACAACGGGGACCATTACCACCATGGGAGTGAGTAGTGAGGAGGATGGATTGGGCCAAGAAAAGCCCTGGTAGGACCCATACTCATGGGCCCACTTTACCACTGAGACCCAGGAGTCGTGGGTGACCACCCATAGGGCAAGGAGCACCATCCGGTATGATTACCTTCACCCTGTGGAGAGTGAGCGGGATTTTGGGAGGTACAGCAGCGGGGCCGAAGATCAGTTGGAATGTGTGAAACATCAGCTGCAAGCCAGAAGGAGGAGATGCAGAGAGAAATGCAGGACATAATGCTAGACCTGCCCCATCTCATCGCCACTATGGTTAAACACGAGTTGCGGTTACAGTGCCCTGCCATCCCAGCCGTGCTTGTGGAACAGTATCATCTGGGGCTGAACCACTAGATCCTGGAAACCGTGGTTCACAGCATGAATCCCATGACACTGGCCACCTGGGTGAGAGAAGCTGGGGATGCCAAGAATCATCTCCAAATGATCTGAATGCATACCCCCAAGGTCTATATGAAAACCCCAGGAGCGGCCCTGAAGATCCCGTGCACCAAGCCGAAAGAGCCCCTACAAGATCAACAAATGTAACAAGGGCTCTGCCTGCATTGTGGAGAGCCAGGACACTATGCTTCCTTCTGCCCCACAGTCATCACACCCCCAGGAGCAAGCCACTAGAACAGAAGAGTACCAAGACCCCCACGAAGAGAGAGGGAGGTTGCCCCAAGCAGCAAAGAGACCTCCAGTTGGGAGCCTATCCAGACGGTGCCTCCTCCAGCAGAGACGAGAATCCCCAGCCATCAGGAAAGGGCTGGGACCTGCTGTAAAAGGCACAAAGCAGCAGGTCCAAGAGCAATCTGTGCCGCAATTGGTGAACAACAACGCCCCTTTATTCTCTGTGACTGTCTCAGTGATCAGTCCAGAAATGGGGACCCAGGTACGCGTAAGAGCCCTCATAGACTCGGGGTGTGCCAGAGACTTAATAAGTCCATCTATAGTGACAGGGTTGGGGGTCCTGGTGCAAAGGCTGCCTGAGCTGTTGATCTTCACCCAAATGGATGGCTCAACTATGAGGGAGCCCTGCAAGTATCTGACCGTTCCCCTCATCATGGGGACAGGCACCCACTGGGAGCAACGAGCCTTTGTCATCAACCCTATGGACCGTTTTTCCATGATGCTAGGAAGCCCTTGGCTCAGGGCTTTACATCCAGTGGAGTGAGGGGATAATCAACTTTGTGGTTCCCAAGTGCAACACCCATGTATGGGTACCTGAGTGGGGAGAGGCACCCCAAGCCCTCCCGGTCCATGCTTGCCTGAGCTCCATCCCCATGGAACATAGGGATTTAGCCAGGGTGTTTGAGGAGGAAGAAGCAGATGAGCTACCTCCCCACTGTAATACGGACTGTGCCATTGAGATTTTACCGGGGCATAAACTGTCAAAACGAAAACTGTATTTGATGAGGCCAGCCGAGAAGGGGGAGTTGCAGAAGTTCATTGACAAAAACTTAACTCGTGGTTTCATCTGCCCTGCCTCCTCCCCATTCATGGCTCCTGTTCTCTTTTGGATGGGGGTTTGAAACTGTGCATGGATTATCAGGGCTTGAATGCTTGAATGCTGTGTCTACCTTTGCCTTTGATTAAAGATCTTTTGGCAGAGGCCGCAAATGGAAAAATCTTCATAAAGCTGGATTTAAGGGATGTGTACTTTTGAGTGCGCATCTGAGAGGGTGATGAGCCAAAAATTGCTTTCAACACCCTGCTGGCCCAGGTCGAGTATCTGGTGATGTCTTTTGGATTGCAAGGAGCCCCGGGAGTGTTCATGAATTTAATCAATGGTGTGTTGTAGAAGCACTTGTTTAAGGGGGCTCTAGTTTATCTGGATGATATCCTTTTGAATTCTAAAGATAAGGAATCTCACGTGGAATTGGTGCGGGAAGTCCTACAGACTTTGTGTCAGCACAAACTGTTTGCTAAGCTGTCTAAGTGCAAATTTAACCGGACCAAGGTTGACTTCCTAGGCTACCGCATATCCTCCAGAGGCTTAGAGATGGACCCACACAAAGTGGCGGCAGTTCTGGGGTGGGAAACCCCCCCGAACTGAAGCCAACTGCAATCCTTCTTAGGATTTGCCAATTTCTATCGGGCTTTCATCTCCAATTTTGCCCAAGTGAGCTTGCCCTTTACGGATTTACTAAAAACCAAGGGAAAGGGCAAGACAGCACTAAGCCCAGTGCCCACTTAGAGTGGACTGCTGAGTGCCAAGAAGCATTTGATAAACTCAAAGCATTATTCACGTCTGAACCCATTCTGTGTCATCCAGATGAAAATAAAAAGTTTATTGTGCAGTTGGATGCTTTGGACATTGCTATGGGGGGTGATATTGCAGGAGGGTCCAGATGGGTTGTTACACCCCCTTGCTTACATGCCAAAGAAATTCAACTCCACTGAATGGAATTGGTCAGTATGGGACAAGTAAGTGGCAGCCATTCGGTTGGCTTTGACCACCTGGTGCCATTGATTGGAGGGGGTGTAGGTCCCATTTGACATCTGGACTGATCATAAAAACGTAGAAGCCTTGAGTGCTTCCAAAACCTCAATACCAAGCAACTCAGGTGGGCGGAGTTTTTTCCAAGTTCCGCTTCACCCTCCATCACTTTCCCAGGAAACCGAACTCTCTGGCAGATGCCTTGTTACGCCTCCCCCAGCATGACAGTCAGAGGGAGGAGGTAGTGGACTCCATGGTCATGCCATGCAGTGCTAACCCACAGTCAGGCAAAGGCAGGGTCTGGGGGTGGGGAAGAACCATGGCTCGCCAAGTTCAAAGCAGTGTTTTCTAAGGCAGATGAAGAGGAAACCGCTGCCGATGTATCTATCCAACAGGCACCTAACGATGGTTGGTATCAGGGAGGCAGACTGTTTGTATCAAAAGCCCTCCACAGGGAAATCTTGCATTTTGGTCACGAATCCAAACTGGCTGGACATTACGATTATTTAAAAACCCTCCATTTGCTGCAACACCAGTTTTGGTGGCCTCACATGAGGTCTGGCATTTCGCAGTATGTGGGATCGTGTCAAACATGTTTGATGAGTATGAGACGCCCAGGCAAACTGCCTGGAATGCTCCAGCCATTGGAGACCCCTAGTCACCCCGGGAGGTGATTTCTATGGACTTTATTATGGACTTACTCCCTGGCAAGGGCAAGACATTGATCTGGGGGGGGGGGAACGTTTTCCAAGCAGGCGCATTTTGTCCCATTCAAGCAACTACCCACTGCAAAAGCCCTTGGTAGGATGTTTATGCATCACATTGTGAAATTATATCCGGTGCCATCTAAGATAATATCCAACAGAAGAACCCAGATTGTTGCTACTTTCTGGAAGGAGCTGATACAGGTTTTGGGCACTGAACAGGGTCTCAGCAGTGCCTACCACCCTGAGACTGATGACCAAACTGAACAGGTCAATCAGGTGGTGGAGGAATTCCCCCAATGTTTTACCAATTATCAACAGGACAATTGGGCTGAGTTGTTGCCTTATGCAGAATACAGTTACAACAATTCTGTTCACAGTTCCACTGAGCTATCACCTTTCAAGGCTTTGTACAGGTATGAGGGGGGCCCTCTCCCCACAGTGGGAACTCCTGATCCCCCCCCCGGGGAAGGTGGGTTTCGTGCAGTGTGGCGAGTATGCATCCACACAGGAGGCTAGGGATGACTACCCGGATGCCCCACAAGATGCAGCCTTTGTGGGTGGACAGTGTGGTGAGATGGCCCTTAACTACGACCAGCTCCAAGGGTCCTTCGAAAGTTTTGTATTTAACATGGAACTGGCCTACCCCCCTAATGGCAACCGGGTTCCTTTGGAAGTCCCTTAGTGTGAGGCCGTTGTCTTCCAGTGGGGGTCCCCCATTAGGGCAAATTGTGCGCAAGATCTCCTCTGAGATTATCGCGAGGCAGGACCCTGTGTCTACTTCCATATCGCATGGGGCGGCTTCTAGTAAGACAGTAACTTTAAGCTTATTTAGGGACCCCCGGGGTAAGAAATGTACCTGGTTTTGATGTATCGAGGTGCTGTGGAGCTCTGTTGTTTCTTGATGGGTGGTGGCGTGGTGCTGGTATCCCTTGGAGCAGCAAGCTCGGGCGATGTGACCGTTTTCCACAGGTGCGGCAGACTGCATCCCGAAAATGGCAGGACCTCCACTCGTGATTCTCCCCGCAGCTTGCGCAGGTCGCTGCTGTGCAGGAGGCTGCAGCAGACAGTGACAGGTACGCTTCTCAGCGAGTAGACCAACAGACCTGAAGCACTTCTTCTTCGTCCAAGGAGGTAGGGGCACCCCCCTGCTGATACCTGATGTGTCCTGGATGACAGCGGACATCCCAATGTGACTTTTTGAATGCATTGGTGGTCTGGAGTGCCGTCTTGAGCGTCAGGTCAGTGGTTCCCATGAGCTCTCTGCACAGCTTGGGATTGCGGATGCCCCAGACGAACTGGGTTAGGATGATCTCTTCGATTCCCGGCAGTTCACAGTCCATGGCGAGCTGACATAGCTCGGCCATATATACGGTAGCCCTTTCTCCCACTTTTTACATTTGTGCCCATAGATCCTTTCGACTCGCCATTTTTGTGGGCTTCAGCATGAAGTACCTATACAGGCCCTTGAGTAGATCGCTATACGTTTTGTCTTCCCATTTGGCTGATGCTATGAGGCTCTTGATCAGGCGGATGGTGGCTACCCCGCATGAGCTCATTAGCAGGGCTCACTTCTTACCAGCATCTGTGATGTCTTGGAAGGTGAGGTAGTTCATCAGCTGGTCCACCCATGCTTCCCAGAACTCTGGATGCATGTGGTCAAAAACCGTGAGGAGTCCCGGAGCTGCAGCCATGACTCGAGGGTGGTGTGGAGAGCGATGATCAGGGGAGCTGGGTGCGGTGCGGTGCTGCTGGACAGCATTGCAGGGCATGATGTCTGATTGATTGGTGCTCGGTGCCAGTCCCGGGTTGGAGTCAGGCTCGCTCATCGGGATCCCATCCTCATCGGCAGTGAAAAGTATTGGAGTTCCAGGCATAGCATAGTGAAATCAGCTCTCATTTATTGATTACATTGGAAGAAACAAAGATATCTTAGCCGACGTGAGCCTGGCTTATATTGGTGCACACACTCACACCCAACACACCCCAATTCCTGTGATAGGTTCTATATAAAGAGCCCCGGTAATGATAGGTTCTCTTCAGGATCCTAGTGCTCCCATTGGTTCTCGCTAGGATCCGCGGGGGCTATTGTTCTGGACCTGAAGGTCCGTGAGTCCTGTGGACCACATGGCCTGGCACACGCAGCCATGGCCATCTTAATACATAACACGGGGGTGGGTGGGCAAAAGCTTGTGCTTGCTCCAGGGCAAGCACTGGTCTTTTTAGCTCTCAGGCAGCTGACTTGGATTTGCTTTAATGGCATTTGTTGATGTCGCTGTGAGTGTGTTTGTGTGCTTATTTCTGGTTTCTGTAATATTGCTTGTTTTAAAGTAGAAGATTTTTTAAAAATCATCAATCTCCAGTCTTTTTCAAAAGGAAACTTAGGTTACTTTCAACTACTCTGCAAAGGAGCTGAATGTCACAAAGGGAACAGTTGTGTGTGTGTTTTCCAGAAGGGAAGAGGAATATGGATAACGGGAAGGTTACTGCATTGCCTCCTTGACATTTCTTTATTGTCTTTGTATTCTGTGGATTTCTTTATATATAATTTTTTTCATACTACAAGACTAACAACTACAAAGACTAACAACACTACAATACTACAACACTAGACTAAAACCTAAGCTTTACAAGGATCGTATAAAAAGATTAATCATTAGCTTAAACAAAGTTCCCTTTATGTTATAATTACTGGAATGGCGTAGTTTCTTATCGCTTTTCTACCAACTAACGTTTAAAAAATTAAACCAGGTAAGTATGGCTTAAACAGTTTAACTTTCAGAGTTATATTATTTCGGTTTCTTTCTTCTAAACTTCTTTTTGTCAAAATTCCACTGGACCTTTGGGACTTTTGGAGTATTCTATGGGTTTCTTAAAATCTAATATAAAGACACCTAGTAACAGTAAGCAATACTTGAAAAGGAGATTTTAGGAATGGTTGGGAAATAGAGATGTGGATATCTATAGACTCTTTGGCTCACAGCTGCAAGCTACTAATATTTGGGGATATGGATTCCACTGCAGAATGCTGTGACACTAAAGAGGGGGGATTAGTGTTCCCATAGAAGCCTCAACAACAACAAAAATTGTATGGAGTACAAATGTACAATAATTTTCCTCTTGTGACCCACATATCACAGTCAGGCAAAACTGCTTGGTAACATCTTTTCGCAAGATGAGAAATGTTTGTTAGTTTTTAGCAGATGGAACTTGAGCAAGCTTTTAGCATCCACTTGACTTGTGAACCATTCATAATAGTACTGATTTTTTTTTTTTAGAAAAATCAGTGGCAGCAGCTCAGTCCTTTTAATCCCTTGGCATTAGCAGTTTTCAGATGGAATATAGCCCAACCACATGAAACAAAGTTCATTCCATCCTTTGAACATATCATTTTTTTAGTGCCCATGTAATACTTTTAGAATTTCAGAATAAAATTAAATAAGAGTCTGTCTTAATGTTTTCAGGGGCTATTAGGCACAGTCATTTAAGAGAAGCCAATGCCTTTGCGAGAACACTTCCTAGCTATTTAAGCAGCATCTACAAATGGTCTGTCGTTGCCAGCACAGAAGATAGTTGAAAAAAACATTAATATGTTAAAAAAGACGATTTTGTACAGCTGGGTGTTTTGTTTTTAAAAAAAGAGAATTTGCTCTCTAGAGCGTAAAATTTCGGCCAGTAAACGCCAAAGTGAAGATTGCAACATGGCTTGTAGCTACTCATGTTTAACACAAAGATGTGGCTTTACAAAAATTCAGTGACTACCATTAGGACATATGTATCAACACACCCTGCTAACTAGGAACAGCTCCTGTTTTCTTGTCCATGACCCTGGAAACACAATGGTAGAACATAAGAACATAAGAGAAGCAAATGTTGGATCAGGCTAATGGCCCATCTAGTCCAACACTCTGTCTCACAGTGGCCAAAAATACCAGGTGCCATCAGGAGGTCCAGCAGTGTGGCCAGGACACTAGAAGCCCTGTTGCCCCCCCCCCCAAGCACCAAGAATACAGAGCATCACTTGCCCCAGACTGAGAGTTCCTTGTGGCTAATAGCCACTGATGGACTTCTGCTCCATATGTTTATCTAATTCCCTCTTGAAGCTGTCCATGCTGGTATCCGCTGCCACCTCCTGTGCCAGTGAATTCCATGTATCAATCACTCTTTGGGTGAAGAAGTCCCCTATGCCATCCCATTTTCATCCTTTGGGAAAGGCTTGTTAAAATGATGTTACTGTAAGTTAACCAGAAATTAAATTTCTGAGTGGGTGGTTGGATATACCATAGCATGGATCCTATAGCTTTGTGCTGCGTGTGCTTCTCTTTGGCCATTGTAGACGCTGTCCTCTGCCACAAAGTATGGTATCTCTGGGACTAAGCATTTCCGCCTGTACAAGACTGATGTTTTGCAAGGAGTCCCAGAGTACCTAGCATGAGTGAAATGGGCTCCACAATGGAAAATCACCTCTGTAGTGGCCGAAGAGAGGCATAGGCTGAAGGAAGGTACAGGATCCAAGCCTTTGTCTCTATGGCATGTGTATGTAAACACATGCCTTAAAATTAGGGTGCCCAGTGCTGCACTGCCTGCACATACTAATCAGTCTCGTTTGATAAGATATTATGTAACAATAAGTGTTTCTAGTATAGCTTTGATCAACAGAACACTTAACATTTTTGTTTTTAAATCAGGGAAGGACAAGATTCCTAAAGAACAGTATATCTCATGCAGTAAAGAACCTTTACCACTTAGTAACAAGGAGAGCTGAAGCAATCCTTGGTTTGAGCAAAGGGTGTTACTGTCAGGTTTCTATTTTCATCCATGAAATGTTGGATGGTGTGACATGGCATGTGGGTCTCTGAGGATGACTAAAACCTGATCCATTTCCTGCTTTGGCTGCTTCCACATGGGGATTTTGCCATGAGTGGAAAACAGCGTGCCTCTGCCTTTTGCAGAGCCTCTTCATGATGTCATTTTCTTTCAAAGTATGATTTGTTGGGCTCTTGGGTTTTCTCTGAGCTGCAGCAAAGAGAAACCTCCTTTGCTCCAACTTAAAATGGGAATGGCACAGTAGCTGCAGGCAGAGTCAATGTGTGAAACTTCTGCCTGTAGCCCAGAAACAGTTTGGTGTAGTGGTTAAGTTCACAGACTCTAATCTGAGAGAACTGGGTTTGATTCTGCATGCCTCCACTTGCAGCTGCTGGATGACCTTGGGCAAGCCATAGTTCTGCCAGAGCTGTCCTTGAAAGAGCAGTTTCTGTCAGAGCTCTCTCAGCCCCACCTACCCCACAGGGTGTCTGTTGTGGGGAGGGGGAGGGAAAGGAGATTGTAAGCCGCTCTGAGACTCCGAGTGAAGGGCGGGGTATAAATCCAATCTCCTCCTCTTCTTCTTCCATCCATGCAGGAAGCTCAGTTGTCAACCTCCAGGTGTGGCCTGGAAATTCCCCACAATTACAGTTGATCTGCAGACTAGACATCAGTTCCTCTGGAGAAACTGGCTGCTTTGGAGGGTGGACTCCATGGTGTTACATTCTGCTAAGGTCCCTCCTAGCCTCCGCCCCCAAATCTCCAGGCATTTCCAGTCCCAGAGCTGGCAGCCCTAGAAAGGAGGCAATGTATAGCAATATCTTCAAAACAGAAGCCTTACATTCTGCTTACCTTTATTCCTCTAAGAGGGATTCCCCCCTCCCCTTTAACAACTGATCCACAGCTCAGCTATTGCTGACCATGGGGCCTAGCAAGATTCTTGTCAGCTCAGTGCTTTTGCACCAGGGAGGGCAAACGGAGGGGAGGGGAAGGGCAGCGTCTTGCAAGCAGTGCAAGGATGGAAGGAGCAGATACCTTTCCCACACACCTGCATCCCACTTGCTGCTGCTTTCCCACTCCTGTCTGCAACCAGCACTTGAAGACTCATATTCTCAGCATGGTTTTAAATTGTACAATGTTTGAATGCTTGTTTGTCACACATGAACAAGAGGGAAAATAACTTTGCAAGAGAGGTAACAGATCTGTAAGCACTATTTATTGAATGCGTAATTCAGCCTGTCTGCCTCCTAGACAAACCTGAACAATTTACTTTCCCATTTTCTTTTAAAGCATTCTGTTACTAAGCACTGAAGAAAAGCTTGAGGCCTTTCTTGCCTACTTTGACCCATGACATTTGCAAGTGCTTACTTACACTCCATGCACAGGTGTTAGGAAAGGATTAGTCTACCCTTAGGTCAAAGAACACACTTCATCCAGGCCATCCAGAACTAGCCAGCTTGCTAGTTGATGCATGGGAATGAAGCCTACTGTCGCTAATCAATTACTTATTGATCTGATCTAGATCAGCAAAAGGCAGTTCCAAGATGTTACTGGATCCTTGAACACTTCTTATCCATCCATAAATCCATATTGGCCAAATTAGGCCCCACGGTAGTTTTAGTCTCTTAGTGGGCACAGGATTTTTAGTCTCTTAGTGGGCACAAAAACAGTATAAGTTATTATTAACTAGTTTTCATCCTCTGGAACTCCTCTTTTCTTCCTCAAGTTGCATGAATTTCAAGGCTTCTCCATAACATCAAAATTGGAAAGACATTACTCCACAATTACTGGTGCTGAGATGCTGGAAAATATGGGGTGTGATCACACTGGCAGGTTGGCGTGACATGGCACTGCCTCGTATTGGTGTAAAATGTTGCGTGGCATATCATCCAGACAGCACACCCTGCTATGGGTTACTCACACAGCTGTCTCCTGGTCAAGCATCCACATTACTGCAGCACCACAGCCACGGAGCACACTGCCTGGTTGCTTTTTGAAATGCAGGTGGGCTCATATGTGGTCATGTGCACACATGCGCTCATGCATACATGTACATCTAGGCAAAAAACTCCCCAAACCCCCACCCCAGTGGCAGAAACGGATCCGCAATTCAGATCACTAATCTGTTTTGTGCACTCTCCCCTGCATTCAGACATCCGGCCACGAACAATGAATGCGTGGGGAACCAAAAACACCACTTGTGATGTGGTGCCTTCTTAACCCAGCTCTAATCATCCTACAATGGGGTGAGTATGCCTGGTGGACGCCTGACAGATGGGTCTGTGTGTCTGTGCCCATTTAATCTGGAGGGGAGGGGTGGCCATGTCAGGCCAAACTTCTCATGTGATCACACCCATGGTGTGTTTGGGGTACTTTTCATTACGTTTGGGGGCAAGTGGAAACCAGTAGGGTTTCCTCAAATGATTTTACTCCCACTCCAACATTTTGGGCACATTTGGCTTCACACTTTCTCCTCTTTGTTCTGCCACTGTATGGGCAAGTGTTTGTCATGTGCAGGCATGAGTTCTCTTCTGTTAGTCTTTAAAACCAAGAGAGAGAGATTGTTTAAACACAATCTTTCCACCTACAGAAAACAGTCACACAGCCAGAATTACCCACTGCAGTGAGAGAACAAGCAAGTAAGGGCAAATTAGCATTTGTCTTCTCCCACCAAACCCTGGCTTTATATTTCTCATAGCCCCCTGCAGTTGGGATCAAATGTGTTATTCGCTGAGGCAGAGACAATGTGGATAAAGTCCAGAACTTGTTGCTAGTGTTCAAACTGCCATTTCCTTCTCTGATCTAACTCTTCTCTTTGAGAATTGAGGCTACTAGATACTTCTTCTTCCTTGTTCTCTCTGGCTCAGAGAAAAATGAAACAAAACCGCTCAGCAGCATTTCTTCTCTTCTTTCTCCCTCAGTTAAAAAAACCAAAAAAAAACCAAGTCCTTTCCAGGGAAGTTAGAAGCTGCTTCTGTCCATACTGGGAGTGGGAAAGCAAGGAAACGGCTAGTAAGGGGCTCTGTTGCCCAAAGCTCCTGTAGTAGCTCTTGAAACCACGAGTTGCTATAGGAACACCAGCTCATTTTAGAGGCCAGAGTGTGAACTGGATTTCAGCTGCTACCATTAATGGCAAATGGTAACTAGTTTCTGTCCCTGATAGGACTGTCTATTATGTGAAGGGAATACAAAGTATGTGGAGTGTATTCTTTTCAGTTAAATTCCTAGTGCTAAATACTTTCAGTCAGGGACATCTCGATGACAGGGCCATTTATAACTGACTGTAAAGAAAACATTCCACACAAAGACATCTTTTAACGGTGCAGAGTATTCTGTTATGAACTCCTGCTTTGAAATTAATGTAAATTAAACTGTCATCATTTGATCAAACAATGTACCTGGGTCAGTTGTGTTTTTTAAAAGTTCTTGAAAGTCAGCTCCTGAAAGCCTGCTTCAACAGGGAGGGTGGGGTATAAATAAAGCAAATAAATAAATAATAAAAAGGTCTCTCTTTGATAATATGCTGTCAGAGCACTTGATGAATTACAGTGTGTAAACTAACTGCAACTCCCAACTTTTCAAGCAGTAAAATTTGCTCCCACTCCTTTTGAACATTAAATATCACACCTTAACGTTGCTCAATGGAAAATTGTATCTGTCAGGCAAAAGACAGCTAAGTTCAACTTTGCTGTGCCAGAAATAACAATTAAGTCCACATTTGTGTAGTGCAATTTCCTTCCATTTAAAGACAACAAGGAGTATTTCTTTATCAGCAGATGGGCTTAATGATAATAAATATGCTTTTGTGTGTTGTGAGTGGAGCTCATAGGTAGAAAAGAACAAAGAATGCAATGAAAGGACACCAAAAGCACCTAAGAGGAAGATGTTACATCTGCTGTGGAATCCCACTTGCCCTCATCCCAGGCTGTGTTTTGGAGCATCGCAGTGTGCAAATCTCTTGCCAGCAGTGGAGCAAACAGCTCTCACCACCACTTTCCCAATATCACTTGTTGCTTTTTAAAACATTCAGTCCTCATTTCCTCAGCTCCACTAACCTCAACTGTTGTCTTAAAAGATCTACTGTTTTAGGAATAAAAAAAATCAAAATCAAATTTGATTTGATTTTGATTTTAGCAATATAAGGGGGGGGGGACACTCTAACCAACATGTATATTTTGGTAATTTTCAAAAGGTGTGTGGAAGAAAAATCTAACATGTTTGTAAAATCTGAAGAGTCAGCACATGGATACAACTGACCTCGTGAGAACATTTGGTTCTGTTTGATTCAGACCCGTGCAGACGCTTTAGATTTTAGACAGGCTCAGGCAGTGTGGCCAGCTTTTGGAGAAACTTGCAATAACTGTGCTGGGAGGAATCTCTTTGCTAAAATCTGTAAAGCACAATATGTATCTTTTCAGCCAGGTAGAGACAATGACACCAGCAAGCTTAGCATGTAGGGAGCCCAAATATAGCACGGTCAGTATAGTTGGTTTACCAAGTTCTTTTAAGTTAGATATTGGCCCAGCTGGTGGAACTCCTGATGGCAACTGGGTTTTGGCCACTGTGTGACACAGAGTGTTGGACTGGATGGGCCATTGGCCTGATCCAACATGGCTTCTCTTATGTTCTTACTGGTGCTGAGGTAAACACTGTTCTCCAGGATGTCATAGAATGCCTGCAAGGCAAAGTACATATGGCAAGGACATACATGATGCTATTTTGGGGGTGAGGGGCTTGCTAGAATGAAACCTAGAGGTGATTGGCCTGATCCAACATGGCTTCTCTTATGTTCTTACTGGTGCTGAGGTAAACACTGTCCTCCAGGATGTCATAGAATGTTTGCAAGGTAAAGTACATATGGCAAGGACACACATGATGCTATTTTGGGGGTAATATCATGTTTCATTACTCTACCACATCCAACCAAACCTTCTATATTATAGAAAGGGGAATGCACCATGATCGGGCAGGTCAGCCTGCACTGCCCTTGACTTGATCTGGCTACTTTTTCACATCATGTCTATTGGTTAAGTCTTTCAAGAGAAACGAGTGTTTGGGGGACATTCCAGGCATCCATATAACTGCAGATTTCATTACTGTTGCAGCATCCACCAAAAAGGATCATGATGAGGTTTTATGGAAGTCTCAGAGAAAGCATGAAAGAGGAGGGGCAAGACAAAAATTCAATTTGCAATTGACACCATTGAATACATTGATCATATCTTCTCCAAGGATGGTGTACAATCAGGTAACAGCAAAGTGGAAACAATTGTCAGGCTACCTCCTGGTGGTCTCTAAAGGATTCTAGGCTCTGTTCAATATCTGAACCACCATCTGCCAAATGAATTAATTCTAACAGTGCTTCCCAAGGCTCTTTTGTACAATGACATCACTGGCAATGGGACCTGAACACCAAACTGCGCTTTATGAGAGAGTTGACAAAGAGAACTTTTTCTCCCTCTCCCAAAATACTCAAACTCAACAGCATCCAATGAAGCTGATTAGCAGTAGATTCAGGCTGGACAAAAGGAAATACTTCTTTATACAAGTCATTACAATATGGAATTCACTGTCAAAGTGATGGCCACAGGCAATAGCTTTAAAAGGGGATTAGACTACAGGGAACCTCCACATTCAGAGGCAGTAAACCTCTGAATACCAGTGCTAGGAGGCAACATCATCCATCATCTATGCCCTGTTGTTGGACCTCCAGAGGAACTGGTTGGCCACTGTGTGACACAGGATAAGAACATAAGAACATAAGAGACGCCAATGTTGGATCAGGCCAAAGGCCCATCCAGCCCAACACTCTGTATCACACAGTGGCCAGAAATACCAGTGCCATCAGGAGGTCCACCAGTGGGGCCAGGACATTAGAAGCCCTCCCACTGTTGACCCCTCCCCCCCAAGCACCAAGAAGACAGAGCATCACTTGCCCCAGAGTCCCTATCTATACCTTGTGGCTAATAGCCACTGATGGACCTCTGCTCCATATGCTTATCTAATTCCCCTTTGAAGCCGTCCATGCTTGTAGCCACCACCACTTCCTGTGGCAGTGATGCTGGACTAGATGGATCACTGATCTGATCCAGTAGGGCTCTTCGTATGTTCTTAACCTACTCCAGAATCACAAATTATTTCTTCTACATGCTTTATATAGAGATTAAATAGCATTGGGGATAAGACTGAGGCCTGTGGAATTCCACAAAACAAGTCCCACACTGATGAGAACTCACCTCAAACAGCAACCGTCTGGGTCTATAAGAAATTATTTAAAACAACCCAAAACATACTCTTAATCCCTATTTCCACTTCAAATGCCCAAACTATATGGCATGGTTTATACTAGACTGTTGTGAGCAGAAATGAAACATTATTGTACTTAGTTCTTGCAAGAAGTTTGTGTTTAGTCTGAGCTACAAGTACTCCCTTTAAACTAGGCCCTGTTTCCAGTAAATGGAGAAAAATGCAATATAATTCTTCTTGTTTCTCTTTATAGTTTAAGGCACTGATGGGGAAAAAACAGTATCAAACTCAAGATACTCCTTGTAAATCAGGTCAGTTTACAATATTGACACAATAATCCCCCCCCCCCGGTTGGAATAATAAGACAGACA
>NW_015172606.1:154989-157000 GCF_001447785.1 Gekko japonicus | reverse complement strand
GAGCACGGAACAGGCAAGGCAGGTGTCATTCCCTTGACCAACCTTCTTGCCCTTTTCTCGGGCGGGTCACCCAGCTCCGGTCTTGAGCCATCGATCTGGCTCGCGACCGACAGCCCAGCAAACTGGTCACCACATAGGAGCGCCTACCCCGAAGCCTGACAACTTGCAGAGAGGAGCATACCCTATGAGGTTCCCAGGGGAGGTGATCACCATTCCCCACCCTGGACCTGAAAATCCAAAGGCAGTTCCTGATGACCCCCTGTTCCCTAATGGGGAAATTGCCATCAGGTGCTCACCGGTTCTGGTTTCTTGCCCGCACCAACCTGCCATGGCCAAGACCAAGTCTTTGCCCCCACTAAAAGGCCAAGGCTGAGGTAATCCCTTGCCGCAAGTCCTGCAAAAAGAACTCGTTGCCCTTGTCAGACAGGTGCACCCCATCAGCCCTATGCAGGTCTCAGAACTTGACCCGTATATTGGGGTGCGGCAAAAATTGCCCTAAACCACCCTCCATGGCCTTCCTCATTCACCTGTTAGCCTTATGCCTTGCACGGTCAATGCAGCGAGGCTCCCTCAAGTTACGCCACTCCTGGTGGGGCAGAATAGCCGACCATACTATCTGCACACAGGGCCACCTTGCCCTAATCCTTGCAAGGTCTGCCTTAGCTTGTAACACAAGGACCATGCTCTTCATCAGACCCAGGTCATTTCCCCCTAGGTGCACCAGCAAAATGTGTGGAGGAGGCCCCCGCCTCTCTTCGAATAACAGGGGAAGGAGTGCAGGCCATCTCATACCCCTCCTTCCCAACCATTTGATGACAGCCCACTCGCTTAGGCCCAGCTGAGAACTGATGGGTGTCCTCCTGGCCCGGTGAGCAGCCCAAAAGACCATACTGTGGCCGCAGACAATGACTTGTCATCTTGTCCCGTGGCCAGCAGCATGTGTAAGAGGAACCCTATAATAACTGAAACATAACCTCAAACTGTACAATTCCAAACCCCTCTTAAGGCTCTCCGGGTGGAAGGGGCAAGTGCTAAACTCATTGCCCTGTCGACCTCAATCCACCAATCTGCCACACCTCCACCGGCATACGACCCGGGAACTGGTCGGCATCCAGAAACAACTGGCGGAATCTCGCCATCTGCTTTCGGGAGAGAGCATCAGTGACCCCGTTACTGACCCCGGGATGTGCCTGGCCCTGAAGAAAATATAGTTCTGCAGACAGCTGGCGGAATCTCCCCATCTGTTTCCGGGAGAGAGCGTCAGCGACCCCGTTACTGACCCCCAGGACGTGCCTGGCCCTGAACAAAATATTGTTCTGCAGACAGCAGAGCATGAAGGCTCTGACCAGGGCCATGACCCTAGTAGACCTGGACATCAATGAGTTAATCACATGTACCGTGGACAGATCGTCACACCAGAAGTGGACAGTATGGTTGGCAAACTCTGCTGACCAAATCCACACTGCTACGACAATCGGAAAAAATTCCAAGAAGGTAAGGTCCTTGACCCACCGAGCCTGGAACCATTCCTCCGGCCAGTCCTCAGCACACCAGTGCCCCCGGAAATAGACTCCAAAGCCGGAGAAGCCTGCAGAGTCAGATGTGACCTGCAGTTCAACTTCGACTAGGAGGTCATACCGCCAAAAGGGCACCCCATTATACGACTCCAAAAATTCCTGCCATACAAGAAGGTCGTCCCTTATACCCCCGGTGACTCTGGTCCTATGGTGTGGAGACGGAGCCCCTTTATGGACTCACCCAGCCTCCTTATAAATGCCCGGCATGCAAAGTTGAGGTGGCTGACCAGCTGCTGCAATTCGAGCAAGGTAATCTTCCTAAGCATCCTAGCCGAGTCAACCCTAGCTTGCAGCGCATGCAATTTGTCCCCCGGTAATCTAGACAGCTGCCCCACTGTGTCAATCTCTATTCCCAAATAAACCAAACTTGTGGTAAGACCCTCTGTTTTTCCTGGGCAAGAGGAACCCCCAGCTCCTCTGCCAGGCCCATGAAG
>NW_015172606.1:153268-153423 GCF_001447785.1 Gekko japonicus | reverse complement strand
TTGCCGCAAGTCCTGCAAAAAGAACTCGTTGCCCTTGTCAGACAGGTGCACCCCATCAGCCCTATGCAGGTCTCAGAACTTGACCCGTATATTGGGGTGCGGCAAAAATTGCCCTAAACCACCCTCCATGGCCTTCCTCATTCACCTGTTAGCCT
>NW_015172606.1:150789-152859 GCF_001447785.1 Gekko japonicus | reverse complement strand
TTTAGCCAAGCTGGCTCCATCCACCCCACCCACGTCATGATGCCATGCGTCATGATTCTGTTGCTGCCCCGGCTCCTCCGAGGTGGCAAAAAAGCCCCCGGACCTCACCGGCTTTGCCGGGAGGCCGGGAACTTTACTCTTTATAAGAGGTCAAGAAAATCATGTTGTCTGGTTGCACAATTCATTCAGTCCACCAAAATAACCAGTTACCTTGTGACAGGTCTAAAGCCCATTTGAAACCTATTTTTTCCAGCCCAGCCTGGTCTGACTTTGTACCTCTGTAATCTCACCTCTTTGAGGCCGGGAACTTTACTCTTTATAAGAGGTCAAGAAAATCATGTTGTCTGGTTGCACAATTCATTCAGTCCACCAAAATAACCAGTTACCTTGTGACAGGTCTAAAGCCCATTTGAAACCTATTTTTTCCAGCCCAGCCTGACTTTGTACCTCTGTAATCTCACCTCTTTTGTTTCTGGTTAATTTTCTGCTACTACACTCTCACTGCTTCTTCGGAAGTCCTGTCCTTCTCTCCCTCCATTGTTCCCTTCACTTGGCATACACTGTTCCATCTAAGCATGGAACCTGTGCCTAGTACATTCTTGGTACTAATATAAGATACACAGCAGTAACTGTATTCCCTGAAGATTGTTATACTTTCCAATTTTTATTCTGCACCTTATAATTTAATAACAACCAGCAAGTACTCAGTAAATATACATGCCAATATGTTTTGTGAATCCTGTTAAAGCTTTGCTCTCCATAATATATTTTGACAGAAAGGCTCTGTACTCATATTACACCACAATAGCTATCTGTGTAATTCTTGTCCTTCTGTTACACATTTCCTTTCTTTTTTGCTTTTCTTTTTTTGCTATGATTAGCTGTTCTTGTGACGTCTAAACTTGACATCATTTTCCTCTTAATGGTGAATGCTTGTCATTCTACGGCCCTGTTCACACAGAGGATTTGCCGTGGGAGAGCGACGATTGCATGGCGAATTATCCAGGCACGATCACACCACAACATCTGGGAAGTGGAGCACACCCGTGGCAAACCCATGGCGTACTGCCAAAAATGCGCAATTAAAAACTACCTGCTCAATATTACTAGCAACCAGTTTGCCACAGGCTGCCTCCGGAGTCCCTTGGTGTGATTGCGCCGGCCGCAGCTTTTCCCTGCGGGCCCTCATTGATGCACAGGAGTGGAGGAAAGGAACCATGGCATGCCACCGACGCATGGGATCGCGTTATGGCGGCTCTAATTGCGGCAGCGCAAAAAGCCCCACCTCCCCCCCACGTTATCTGGCCCATGTGACCGGGCCTACAAAGATCTCTGATGTATCAGACACTCCTAAGAAACTAAAGGAATAATTATAGTTTCTTTATGGACAAGGGCTTTTTCTTCATATCTTCTTAGGGCATCTCAGGATGGTGTGTGTGTGTGTGTGTGTACATATGTGTGTGTGTTCACATGCACATGTGAAGGACTCAGAACATTTAAAGAAATAAAGTGTTACCATTATGTCAGCTTTAGCTGTTAAAAGTTTTCCTGACACGGTGAGTGGAAGACTTTAACCTTCCGTCCATTAACAGGTAGAACTTTGCACAGCTGTAGTCCCTGAGGACAAAACTATTTACTGAACTATCAAAATGGACATTGAACCCAATGGTATCTGAGTTTAATGCAGCAGTGCTCAATAATCAAGTTTCATTATATCAAAAACTAGACCAGGTAGTTAACATTGTGGAAATTGTTCTTAAGGTGAGGCAACTCATATTCTTCCAATTTCAAAGAATTCCAACAACAGTAGATTTAAAAGATGACTGGAGGTAAAAAAAGAGATATAACACTTACCGATGTAAAATATTAAGGAAACTGGAGAGCTATTATTTGTTATTTATACAGCACTATTACAGCTTGTCACCTTCTCTCCCCGCTGACCCAGAAGCCTCCCCCACCGGGCAGTTTGCCACGAAGTGGCCCTGATCCCCACATTTCAGACACAACCTCTGTTTCATCCGTTGCTCTTGGACCGAGCCTTTCGGCGGGGTGGGGTGTCACTGGTGCCCT
>NW_015172606.1:147311-147448 GCF_001447785.1 Gekko japonicus | reverse complement strand
AGCATCTTGTCAGTCTTACTGTTCCTAAGTTTTACGCGTCCCTTGGTCAAGGATTCCACAACTGAGTAGGGTCCAATCCAGCATGGTTCCATCTTTGAACCCATGCAACGAACATGGCGCTGATTCTTGATGTAGAC
>NW_015172606.1:126899-147059 GCF_001447785.1 Gekko japonicus | reverse complement strand
TTTTTAATTAACAGAAATTCAAAGGAACATTACTAACATACTAACAGAGAATTACATATGACCGGACCAAGAAAAGAAGTTTGACAACACACAGAAGAAGCTCAAGAAGTTTAATTGGACATTACTAACAGTTTAATTTACCAGTTTATATATCACTCAGCTTTCTCTTTCTCCCACTGTCTACCCTTCCCATTTTTTCTTTTAAGCAAAATACCTCCCCTTTTTAGGGGAGCCAATAAAATCTTTATTAAAAAGAAAAAAGAAAAAAAAAGTCCCCCCCCCGGCTTCTTTCTTAGTAAGCTTGTTACTCTGGCTGGGGGGTTAATCCGGCCTGTTACCCCGGGTTGGATTCCCCAAACCTCCATATAAAGCCAGCTGAGTGACTTTGGGTCAGTCACAGTTCTCTCAGAACTTTCTCAGCCCCACCTATACCACAGGGTGTCTGTTGTGGGGAAAGGAAGAGAAGGCAATTGTAAGCCACCAAGTCCTTTGGGTGGTGAAGGGCAGGGTATAAAACCAACTCCTCCTCCTCCTCTTCCTCTTCCTCTTCTTCTCCTTTTAAAATTATTTTTAAAGCTCTGAAAGGACATTCAGCTTCTGCCAAGAATGGAAGAATGAACTTGATCAGCATGCCTGATAAAACACTGCAAATGTACTTCCTATGTAGGATAACCACTTAAACTTGTGTACCCATGTTTGCTGTACCAATGCACAAATCTTCTACTTCCACCAGGAAAGATGTTGAGCAGGAGATACTGTACACTTACAGTGTAATCCCAAAAAGGGTTATAGCTTTCTGAACCCATTAACTGGGACTTTCTAAGCCCACTGCTTAGGTCTGCATTCTGGGTCACTAAAGCTAGAAACTGTATGTGTGAAAAGAAAAGTAAAGGTGTAGTGCTGTTGGCATAAGTGGAAGCAGCAGCCAGACAACTGACATTTTCTATTATCTTGATATTTTAACATTTCCAGACCTTTTAATATCTTTGCCATCACTTAGCATAAGCAATTTTGATTTCAGTATGTCACTTTAAGGTCAATAATGTTTTCCAGAAGCCTATCCCATTAAAAATAATGATAGTTTACCTTGAACTGCATTATTGTTTCACTAGAAAATGTTTTTTATATATTTGTGCTGTTGTTTTTAAGTTGTTTGTGATTCTCTTTGGTGTCTGCTTACAAGCTAGTGTGAGCAACACTTGATACTTCAGGAGTTACTAAAGATTACTTTACTCTTCTGCTGTTTGTACATGCCAGATCCATACTCTTTACAAAGAGGCAAAGGAGTAGGATTAAATCTTCTCCTTTGTCTGAAAAATACAGAGACTGTAAGACAAAGGGCCAAATACCTGGTTCCACCTGCCCTAGGGCCCTTTAGTTTCTATTTCCTGAACTAGAAATGCTACAAATTTCACAGATAACTTGTTTGCTGTCAAATTTACCATATTTGACTGTGATGATTGTACATGAACCAATTCCTGGGTTTATCTGGTATGATACTGAGAGATTTGAACACCTGCAGGTTTGCAGCATTGCCCCCCCCCAAAAAAAAAGTGTGCATGTGAAAAAATGCAGCTGCTCCAAACAGATTAGCAGCCTTTAATACTGCTAAAGACAACTTAGGTAAACACCAAGGCAGTAGGGATTACTTTTTAAGTATTTATTTATGCCTGATTTTTATGGCTCTTGATCTTTTGCTTATAGTCTCTGGAAGGCTTGCAGGCTGCAGTAGAGTAGAGGAGCAGAGGAATCAACAGAAGTGCACCCTACCCAGTCATGAAAGCCAGAGCCAAACTGCAGTGGGATCTGAGCTACTTACATGGGACATTAGTAAACATCACTTTTCTGAGATCTCTTGACCACTTTTTTTGGGGTATTTTTTTTGTATTTTTCATATGTGCATGTGTATGCATGTGAGTGTGTATGCACCTGGAAGTCATGGTAACCTCTGGTGACTGACCCTTACTGGGGGCCTGGAGGATATTCAGAGAGGTGGCTGAATAAAGCTTGCCTCCGCCTCCTGGCTGCTGGTATTCCCTGCTTAGCTTCTGAGGTCTGACGAGATCAGGCTTGCCTGGGCTATCCAGGTCAGGGCATCCCTTGACTACTTTAATTTCATGTACAAGATATAAATTGGTACTCTGCTGAGTAAGAATAGCCTGCTAGAGAAAGAAGAGAAGCAGCATGCCACTATAGGTAGTTTACTAAGAAAATTCAGGTTGGTTTTAAACTAAACAGAAGTGTAGGGTAAACCCTGTCCTTTCCTATGTCATTTTCTGATGCTTGACAACCCCCCCCCCCCCAGCTCTGATACTGGAAATCAAGCTATCTGTGTGTGAGGGGTAAGGAATACTGAAATCAATAAAAGTGCAGTGTGATAAAGTGGGGGAGGGAGAAAAGTAGGTTCTCTCCCCTCCTAGGGTTGCCAACATCTGGGTGGTGGCTGGACATCTGTGATTACAAATTACCTACAGGTGACAAAGATCAGTTCACCTAAAGAAAATGGCCACCTTGGAAGTTTGACTCTATGGTCTTATATCCTATGGAAGTCCCTCCCCTCCCCAAACCCTGTCGTTCCTGGGCTCCACTTCCAAAATCTCCAGGTATTTCCCAATCCAGAGCTGGCAACTCTAGCCCTCACCCAGTTTTGTTCACTTCCAGTTCACTTCCTCCACCTGCTACTTGAAAAGCCAAGGGAAAAGGAAAAATCTCTTCATATCATGCCTCTCTGTGCCTGCTCTGCAAGCCAGTATTTAAATTACCTATAAAATGGGTTTGCTTTCCCCATATGCTTGAAATAGTGTTGGAAATGTGTGACTTGCAAGGTCTAGATTCTGGTCATTATAGGGTTAATCTGTTTTACCTTCTGTACTATTGTTTAGACTGACCTGGAAGAGAAACTTGGCTCAGAGCCAATGGGAACATAGCCCGGGGAAATCTAAGTCTGTTTACTAGCAATCATTGGTTACTGTGTTCAGGTGACTTCCTTCTAGGGGTCAAGAAGAAGAAACTCTATTGTTGTTTTGTAAATTTATTTTCAGTTTTCACCAAAGCTTATACATTTCATAACATAACATAACATAAAGTTCTTCTTCCTTCCATTGTATGTGACCGTGTGTCTGTAGCTGTAAAGATGTGAAAATGTAGCTCTAGATATCTCTTTTGTTTTGTAGCTTTTCATGTGAACCCTTCCCTTAGAAATAAAGCTTTTTACATCAAAAATAAATGTATCTTCTCCAGTGAAGCAAAGGTTCATTGCAAACTCTGAGTATTTAAGTATTTTTGCCTATTTCCCCAACAAATAAAAGGGTGGATCTCCGGGGAAGAGATACAGTCTCTAATAATGTTATCTCAACCAGGTTGTGAATAAATAAGTTACAGCCAGAGGTTCCCAATGAAACCTTAGAAAATGAAGGCCCAATATAGTAACTAAAGTTATACCAGTAATTACACCAAGTTATGCCAATGATCCAAATAATTTTTTTGGAAACTAACATGAACCAAATATCAAAACAAAAGCAAAATCTACTTCATGCTTTCACAAAGTTCACAGAAACCTGTAAGCCTGTGATACAACCAGGGCTGATCTATAGAAATTCTCTCTTTTCTTGCTCAGACTTAGACCCTAAAATGATTTTGTTGCCATGAATGAGGCAACAAAGGGCTTTCCCACGAGTGTTATTTTATTTTATCACTTCTGTGACCATATGGCATCATTTTTTCTTTTCTCCACATGTTTTGCTCCCTCTAGTGGTTGCTTCAGTATTTCATTGCTGTATCACCAGTTTATTCCTGAGCACTTTAAAAGAGCAGGGAAATACACTGGAGATACAGTGATGAAATATTGAAATGACCCCTAGAGGGAGCAAAATGTGCAGAAAAGGAAAAAGAAATGACACAGTACAGGTATGCAAGCGATGAAAATAAGAAGTGCAGAAAAATCCAAACTCTAATCAGTACTTGGTCAAGAGTCTTTCCTGCCACTAGCTATGAGCAATTAGTTAACCAGTAAATAGGCAAAAGCTGCATAACAGAAGACAATTAGGGGTGTAGACTTCTCATGTCCTAGGGAGGCAAAGGGCTGAACCCGACCTAGGTCTATACTTAGTAATCAATATTAATTTTTTTCAATATGAAATTGTTTATATTTTTTAAAAATGTCATCCACAATTAGTCATGTGGCTTTAAAATATTTCCCCCCTCATAATAGTCAGAATCTCAGTTAAAGAAAGAGGGCTCTGTAACAGGAGATGTCATGAGATCCTTTACTGAGACAATTAGAATAAATATTTCATTTGTGTATGAAATGAAATGCTATGCCTTCCCTCTCTTTTCCTCACAACTACCCTGTGAGATAGATTAGACTGAGAATGTCTTACTGGCCCAGGGTCACATAGTGTGCTTCATGGCTAAGTGGGGATCGGAACTCTTGTCTCCCCAATCTTAGACCAACACTCAATAACTATACTAAGAAGAGCCTTGACCTCACCTTCTCCAAAGCAAGGCATTGCTAACTCCTACAATGGGTTTCTTCACAGACATTATTATCCACTGAAGGTCCCCTATCCCTCTTATCTTTACAAAAACAAACAAAACTAGCCCTGTGCCTCCTAGGAATTTGCTAAGTTGCTACAAAGACAAACAGGACCAATTGAACTTGAGAACTTGGCAGCTTCATTAATGCTACCCGGCAGCCTGAGGGGAGGAATTGCCCCCACTGGGAAATATTGGGAGACCTGGCAGGCTGTGGGGGCATGAGCCCTGCTGCCCCCTCCACGTTTACTCCCCTGAAAACTGTTCCTATGGATTGGATCTAATAACTGCACAACTGCAAGGAGCTCAAATAACAAGGACTTTCCCTCCTTCCCTTTCACTAAGAAAACCCCACCCTGGACTTTCCCCTGAGGGTAGGGAGACCATTGTGCAAGAGAAAGGGACGATAACTTTGCCTGATACCTCACTGAAACTCCCAGCAATGCATGGCAGTCTGTCTATGAGGGGTCTCTGGTCCTCAGCAGAGGATTTTGTGGGGTCACATGGAGAGATGAGGAAGTTCTTGCACAACCACCTTCCCATTGCATATTCACAGGAACCAGCTTCTCGACTGTGCCTGTCCTTCCTGAGGCCATTCAACCTTCTCTCAGGTTAATTAAGAGCATATAGGGCAGTAGAAGTTTAGGACTAAAAATAAATGGTTTAGGAACACTTTTTAAAAGGCAAATGTAAAAGATTATAGCAGAGGTACTCACTCTGTTTCTCAAGGAGAGCCCAGGGCTATTTTTGGGCAGGAACGCACAGGAACGAAGTTCCGGCTGGCTTCAGAGTTGGCCACGCCCACTACAACCTGTTTAAACTGCCTTCCCTTCCCTTCATGGGGGGGCTTGCCTGGGCAAGCCAAGGGAAGGCATGGGGTGTGTGGCCTAATATGCTAAAGAGCTGCACCACCAGGGGTGTGGCCTAATACGCTAATGAGTTTCTGCTGTTGGGTGTGGCCTATTATGCTAATGAGTTCCTGTTGGGCTTTTTCTACAAAAAAAGCCCTGGAGAGCCATGTTTGTATTTGCCTCCAACCAAAAGAGTCACAGGACAACTGAATGTCCTATGTGCCACCCGAACACAGAGAAGAATATAAGACAAAATTAGTAGTATTACATAAAGCTATATAACCTTTATAAGTACCAAAGTACCTCTGTGAATGAAAGGCTGTGTCTCCCCAGAACCTTAGCCAGCCTTTGTGTATCTGGAGTGGAGGTAAGGGCTTCCCTCTTTGTCTTTCCACTCTCTCATCAGCAAAAAGCACAGCAGGTTGGGCAAGAGAATGACCAGAGGAGGGACAGCTGGCTGTGGGGAAAGGGGAGTAATACCACCACCACCCCATTTATCTCCGGGGTGGCTGCCACAGTGGTGATGGCTTTATGCTGTCTTCTCTACAGCCAGCTTGCTCTCCTACCAGCAGCTGCCTGGCTCCTGTGGTGAGAATCCAGAGGCTGCAAAGAAGGGTGGGAGGGAGTTTGTTGGAGAGGATGGGCCCTTTAGTTCCATCCATGGCACAAGACTCACAGCTCAGGGAGACTCTCAGCTTACCCTATCCAGTCCCTCTGGTGGCAGCTGTTTCAAGGTATGAAACAGCTGCCAACCACAATCCATAATGGACAATGACCTTGACCACTTTTCCTGGAGCATGGATTGGGTTCCACGTTAGGGATCATTGCTCAGAAGAACCACAGGTGACTCCTAAACCAATGTGTGAGTATCACTGGATTATAGTATGTTTATTTGAGAAGAAAGAGTATCAAGGATCAAAATAAACACTGTAAATATTTACCAGCTAAAACCCAAAATATAGTTTAGTCATTGTTGAGTGATACTAAACCAAAGCAAAAAACTGGCTCTAGCATGGCTCTAGCATTCAAAGATATATTCAAAACCAGAGCAAAATAGAACTTTGGAGGGTAATGAAGTGCATCTTGAGGTACAGAAACTTGCAGGTGGTGAAAATGCCTTGGCCCAGCAACATCTAGTGTGTGTGTGTGTGTGTGTATAAATGTGTGCATAAAATGTATGTATATGTTAGAATCCTACACAATCCACAGCATGTTATGCTATTATATAAGCAGGTAGTAAAAAAGGATGTTTAACGGGTATTTTGCACCCCAGCTCTTTGGAAAGTCCGATCTCATTTTCTTCAATCTTACCTCACAATTTATTGACTTAAGCTCTTCTTTTTTCTGAAGAGCATTTCCTCTCCTTTCATTCCAGTTTCTTTCATTGCTTTATCTTTCTTATACTATAAAGTGCTGTAAAATTGGGGCTTTAACATCGGACACTACATTTAAACCTCATGTTGTATCATCTTTCCAATCAGAATCAATGGAGCGACTATGGATTTTTCAAGAGTAAGCCCAAACATTCAGTTTCAGAAGTGATACCAGAATAATAATTGGCTTATCACCTCACAGGTGATTACTTGACAAGAAAAGAGACAATGACCTATGGGAGATGTTTTATGTGGCCTAAAGGCACAACTACAATCTTTGCATGGAAAACGTATGCATTGCCCCCCGCCCCCCCCACCCCCGGCCTGGCTTTGCTTTCATGTACTGACATATACTTTGGTAATATTTGAATTGTATTCAGTTTTCACAGATTTTTGTATTCCTGTAAGTGATGTTATCGTTACAGTTTCTCTTTATTTTAAAATTATCCTTACAGCACCTTTACCATGACTGAAAAGTACAAACATGTCAGTAATGTGACAAAACACCACCCCCATCCAAGTCAAATCCCTTCCTACTCAGCAAGTTTCCTCTTGCACAGTCTGTGTAAATTGATCGGGTTTTTTGCTGTTTATCTGAAGGTGTTCTGGCTGTATGAAGGCAAGAGAGAAAGTGAGTGCCACAGCTCCTGTCCTTGCCTTTATTCACTCTTAATAAATTAGAGCTAAGGTGATCTTAGCTTACTGAAGCTGTCACAAAGATAGCCTTTTCCCACCCCAACCCCTTTTCTGCACAACCTCCAAACTGCTTTGCCTGTTTAATCATAGTATTTCATTAAACACTCATCCCTTATTTTTTCGCAAGTGATTACCCTGAGGCCTTTCCCTCCAGCAGTCATCCTGCAAGCATTTCCCTATTTTCTACTTCTCTCTCAGACTTTTATAGCCTCTTCAAACTATGTTGAACTTATAACTGTTACATTTCATTTCCTTTTTGACAGTTCCTTTAATTCAACCATTTTATTGCAGCAGCTTCTCAATTAGCTACTGCTCTCTACCCAAAGACTTTTATGTCAGCCTGGAATTTAATCAGTCTTTCAGCTCTCCCAGGCTGCTTCTTCAGTGTTTGTGACAGAAACTCCCACCAACTCCAAAGAGGACTCTCTGCTGTAATTGTTCCTTGCCCTGGCCTCAGGCCATTCTCATTTTCCTTTAATCTCTGCCTTATTTTGCCTCCTTTTTATAGTGATTTTGAGTTGGATCATAGAGACCTGAGTCTGAGTCCCTATTCAGGCCAAGAATCTTCAGCTGTAGGGCCAGTCTTTCTCTCCCAGCCATGTCTGGATTAAGCCATGCTGAGGCACCAAGCTGTGTCAAGTTTTAAGGGTCCCATAGCACTGTCAAAAATTGTAATTTAGCATGTTGCATTTGAAATTTTTAATGTATTTTCTATTTTTTTTTTAAAAAAAATGTATTTAGAGGCCACTCACAATCTGAGGCCCTAAACTGTAGTCTCCTTAACTTGTTCACGAATTCTCTACCATTCTGGATTGTGTGAGAGTGGAAATGGGATAATCCCATTCATGTATGCCACTCTGAGGGTCTGGTCACATGCAGAATTAGCCGTGCGACAGGGATGAATGCTGGGTGGATTTTACGGGCATGATCACATGGGAACATCTGGCAAGTGTCCCGCAACTGTCGGTAACCCGTATTGTTCCGCCAAAGATGCAGAGTAAAAAGATACCTGGTAAAGTGCAGTATTTTCTGGAAAACATGGGGCGCGGGTGGGCATCGGATCACGGAAGTGCAGGTATCCCGTTGCATCCGGTGCCCATCTATGTCCCGTCTTGCACTGGATTTTATAAAAAAGCCTCCGTGTATGCGCAGAAATGCAAAACTGCGCATGCACACAAACATGAAACTGATCCACCAGCTCGCCATTGAGCCAGGCAGCATGGCGCAACGTGCAGCCAGCAAACAGTAGCGGACCCCCAAATGACCAGCAGCCAATTCCCCTCCTACGTGTGGAGGCCATTGCTGAGTTAGGATGGCCAGGGTGTGTGGCCCGTCATGGAAGTGTCCAGAGACATTGGACCTTTTGGCTCTGTGGGGAGACAAGAAGGTACAGACCTCCCTGACGGAGTCCCACAGAAACAGAGAAATATTCGAGGAGGTAGCCACAGGTATGGCTGCCCAGGGCCATAAATGGACTGCTGTCGAGTGCCGGTCTAAAGCCAAGACAATGCGGCTCAAGTACAAAAAGGTAGTGGCCATGAATGCAAAGTCCAGTCACAGAAGAGTAACATGCCCCTATTATGAGAAGCTGGATAGAATCCTCCACAAGGAGGGAGATATACAGCCAGAAAACGTGCTCCAGAGCCTTGAGCGGGTTCCTGCCCGAAGGGCCTCCCAGGACCCCTCCACCTCTTCTGAAGAGGCATCCCTGGTGCTCTTCTCTGAGGACTCGCAGGACACATCCAAGCCGCGGCCATCCACCATCAGCCAGCCAAGTAGGTGTGACCACCAGTGGGCCACAGTACCCTGCATTGGTCCCAGCACAAGACCCATACCATGGGGAGTGCCTGGAACATTGACCCCATGGGCCCACACCCCAAAGGCATCACCAGAGTGACATGCCACAAGCTCCTTGCAACAGTCACAGACACCACACAGACCACCAGTGCACTCCACAGAGGTCAAGTGGCACTACATGCAGCCACAGCATACCACAGCACATGGCATGAGACTGTGGCAGCACACATCCAGCACATGAGGCCACACATCAACATGGGTGCATGCCATGGAGATCCCACAAGGACCACAGAGCAGGCCACAGGAGCTTCCAGTCAGTGGTGCCATAACGTGTGGATGCAAGGCCCCTAGCTAGAGATGGGACATCCCAGGTGCATCCGGCACAGGCACATAAGCCAGCAACAGAGGTGAGGAACCCTGTTCCCTTCCCTTTCCAGGTTCTGGATTCCAGGGCACATCCCAGCAAGTGAGCACTGACCAGGAGAAGAGTGATGCCGGAAATGTTGAGATGGCCCATCCAGCCGGCCAAGGTAGGTGGCTGGCTCATGGTGGGCACCTTTGCCGGCCACCAAGACAGCATCTGATTACTGGCCATGAGGCACCCCTAGTGCTATTGACCTGGTGTCTGGGGCTTGGTGGCCCCACCTGAAATCAGTCTCCCTCATCACTAGGGACATCACAAACATCACTGGATGTGGATGAGGAGGATGCAGAACCTATGGAGGCCGGCGACTGAGATCCAGCACATGAGTGGGAGCATGGGAGTGGCTCGGGGGAAGCCTCTCCCACTGATTGCCATAATGCCGTGGAGGCCCCTACCAGGAGATCCGATTGCAGAAACCGTTCCATGCGTGAGCGCGATGTTGCGCATCCCCGGAGGCATCCCGGCTGCAGCTGGGGGTGGGGGGGAAACATGAGGGAGCTGGCACCCTGGAAACATGCAAAAGAGGATTGGGGCCGCCCCAATGGGGCACAAAAGACTCCCAGCCTTCCATTTTCAGCACAGGATCTCCCATCCCTTTCCTCATTGGGCTGGACACTACTTAGCTAAAGGGGCCAAGCCATCCTCGCCTCCCATAGCCCGCACTGCCGCTGCCGATTGCCATAGTGCTGTGGATGGTGCTGGTCCAGAGATGCCCCCACCACCACTGTTAGGTTGATCAAGTGCGAGCTCAGAGACACACATCCCCACAACCTCGACGTCCTGGCCATCGGGGGTGATGGGGCCTATCGCCCCAGTCAGTGACCTCTCCACTGTGGTGGGAGCTACGGAGGCCACAGAATGTTGTGCGGCTGCTGGGGAGCTGTGGCCCTTGTAGCCTCCCCATAATGTGGGGCTGGTTGTGCCCCAGAGGTACTCAGAAGGACGGAGACAGACTACGCGGTCTGCAAATGCTTTAGCTTTATTAGCGTCTCGTACTTTGTATTGGAGGACCCCATGGTGCCAGGGAACGATGGGACCTACATTTGGTGGTGCAGGGGGTGCTGGGTGGACTCAGAGCTGCACAGTCCTGGGGGTGGTGAGGAAACCCCCCCCAGTGGATCCTGGCCTACCTACATAGCCATGTGTTGAGGGCTTCCCAAATCTCCTCGCCCACTGTTTTCTGGGGGTTGTCCACAGACCCCTCTGTGGGCTCCTTGTCTTCGTGGAAGGCCCTGTGTTCCCCCTCAGATAGCACTTCTGGAACATCATGTCCATGGTCCTCACACACATTGTGCAGAATGACGCAGGCGGCTATGACATTATTCACGTTCCACAGCTCCAGTGGCAGCAGGAGTAGCAGACACTGCCACTGCACCTTCAGACCCGGCTGTGCACCTTATTGAAGTATGCCTGCCATGGGTTCAGGTGCCCTTTGTAGGGTGGAATGAGCCAGGGTTGCAGGGGGTACGCAACGTCATCGAGTATGAGTGGTGGCACCTGGACTCCCTCAATTGTGAACGTGGGGTTACCGGAGACGAACCATCCTGCATCCATGGCATTGATGATGTTGGAGCACAGCAGGATGTGCGCGTCGTGGCTCTTGCCGCTGTGCCCCACAACAAAATCCACGAAATGGCCCACATTATCGACAGTGCCCTGAAGGAGGAACGAGCAGTAGTGCTTGCAGTTCACATAGTCTTCAGCTAGCTGGACAGGGACTCGTACACGGATGTGGCATCTGTCAATCATGGCAACACACCATGGGAAGCCCCTGGCAGTGAAAGCTCTCACCACCTGTGGATGACACACAGTCAGTCAGTGGTCCAGCAGCCGCTCATGGGCCACAGACCGCCACATGGCCGGGGTCGCAATCTGTGGGCCACCAGGCTTCCATCGCAGTAGCCTCCCACAGCACGATCCCCACTGCATGACCTCCCATACTTCCCCCTGGGGCCACATTCCAGGACATGGTGTTGGCCATCCACCAGATGGCGACGGCAACCCGCTTCTCCACTGACACGGGAGCATCAACGTCTGCTCTCACTGGAGTCTATCACGGAGGGCGTCCATCAGCCAGGTGAATGTTGACCTGTTTAAACATTGTGTTGTCACAGCCACACACTCAGCATGCGGTGGACATGAGGCCCACTTGTCCCACCCCCCATTCCCTGGCATTTGGTGACAATGATGCCAATGTTCCACCAGCCATTGTGTTCAGCACTGCAGCCATGCATGTGTTCCTGCAGAGGGGAGGTGCTGAACTTGTCCAGGGCACCAACATGTGGGGGTGGGAGTGGTTATATCACAGCAGCACCCCTGTCTGTTGGCAGAGCGGATAGGGAGTTGCGCCATTGCTGGAATGTCTCTGCCCCTGGGTGCCCGATTGGTCTCTGTGTACCCTTGCCTACTCATCCCTCAGCTGTATGGGGGCCATGGCAATCTGCCCCACTCCCACACTGCCACTTCTACCCAGCAGACCACAGGCCAATGGCGGAGGTTGGTGTACACCCTGACTGCATTACCTGGACATCCTGAAGTGCTCGAGCCACTGCACATGCCCCTGGACATGGGTAACGAAATTCGTCCACCAATCCTGGGACCTGGGGTACACCCACCAGAGGTGGGCTGGGTGCTCCTCTGCTAAACAGATGAGCTGGATGGTGTCGCTCGTCCTACTGGACTGTCTCCGCCTTGACCAGGCTCAGCACCTGGCTACATATCTTGCAGCCACGGCAGTCCTCTGTCTCCTGCTGGCAGCCGTCACCTCCTCCCACTGTTGCCATGCTTCCTTCCTCCGGCAGGTGAGTGCCCCCACTGCTGCACACACGGAGAGGACGGCTGTAATCAGGAGGTCTGCCTCCCCCTCCATGGGTATCTGTTCGATGGGGGGTCTGGAAGAGCCTGTCACCCTGTCCTGGGAGCCATGCACGCAGCTGATGCATCACAGTTGCGATTCGGTCTGTGGACGGATTCCCATCTGTGCGCATGCCCACTGTTCTATGGATTCGCTTCTGTGGTCATGCGCATGCGGGAACTCCGGCTTGAAAAAAATGCCAGTGAGATAGGGAAGCGGCAGCTTGCAATCACCACATGTGTGATCGCGCCATGTCGCTTCTCCCCCCCCCTTGCCACACTTCACCGTCAACGTGTGATCAGTTGCTGACAGCCTGAACACGAAGCCTCGGATGAATGTGTAATTGTGATACAGCGCTTCATTTTGCTCCGGAGCAAAAAGCCACGCTCCCCCCCCCCCGGATTATCTTGCTTGTGTGACCAGGACCTGAGTTCCTCAGGATATAAATGTGAGGAATTAATGACCTCTGAACTTTACCACTCTTAGGGAAAAGACAGATATTAATATAAAAAGAGGGCTCAAAGTATGGTTTTTTTCATAGTTGAATGGACAAACCAACACACCAGCAAAGTGAATGACAGCTCAAGTTGTCAGTTGCTCTAATGCTTTGCTTGCAACCACTTCTTGCTCTGGTTGGGGGAAATAAACAAGGTACTTTGAAGCTTTGCATCGCACATATGCACCCAGCCAGAGCACATTCAGTTATCCTACATTTCCCACACAGCTGCTCAAGTATAGGACGACCTTATTCCTGGCCAAAATGTTAATGTTCATTTCTCATACGTATGAAGCAGCTAGCTTAGGATCATCTTGTTTAAATGCTTTGTTGTTTTTCTGTTCACTGCCTTCTGGTCCCTGATTGGGTGGAAAGGTGACATAAAAATATTTTCAGTAAATAAGCTCTAATGCAGCAAGCTTCCAAAGCCTTAGGCAGAGGAAGGTCTTTCAGAAAACTCAATCTCTGAGATCCTTTAGTTGGAGGTGACAAGGATTGAACCTGCGGCCTTCTTCAGGCAAAGCATGTGGTATGCCACTGAGTTCTTTCTTTGGAAGAAGGGCTGTAAAGCTGGTGGTATTGCCCCATTATTTTATGAGTGTTCCATCTGTTTTATTGTTGTTAAGCTAGACTCCATGGCTGCAATCCTGGATACATTTGTGGGCACACCGATCCTACTGAGCTCAATTATTTTTATGTGCAAGTGGCTGTGTTCAGAATTACAGGCCATATGCTTAATAAATTTCATTGTAGCATCACCCCAGATAATGTACTAAGGGGTGATGCTAATAATCTGAATACGGATAATGGAACAATATAGTTGCAATTGAAGTGGACAGCTTGATATAGGGCTTTTATTTTTCAGAGAGAGATTACTAATTGCAGGGTTGAAGGACCGTCATTCTTTGTGTGAACCCTCTTGAGTCAGAGTGGAGAGGAATACCTACTTATTTCTAATCATTTTTAAAAAATATTCATTGAAACATGTTTGTCAGCAGGTTTTTTACCACATAAAAAACTGGTTTGCAGACTGTGCCAAGCTTTTGGCACAGCAGGCCTGGCTTTTGCATAGTACTGATTCTAATCTCATAAAATTATCTCTTCAGAATTCTGCTGTAGATGTTTAGGCACTGGGAAGAATAATTTTTGTAACTAGACTTGTCCTGAAATGCCCTAACAAGGTGGAGCCTTGACAGAAGATTCCTGAGTGAACATTGCTATGAGGGCTGCTGTACTGACATATCCCAAACCTGGGACTGACAGATATGTGGCAAAGTCATAGGTTCACCCTTGTTATCATGAAAAAGTTAAGGTTCAGTCTCTAAAACCTCTAACTACCGTAAATAGATCCCAGATAGTAGGGCAGGGAACAAATCCTTGCCTGAGATGCTGGGGAGCTCTGCCCATTGGAGTAGGTAATATTTAAATAGGCAAATAAGTAGAATCTATGAGACAGCTTCATATGATCAACATAGACTTAGGAGTGTACCAGCTAGTATCTTTATTTATTCATTTATATGCCATATTTCTCCTCAACAAGGACCCAAGGAGACTTACCTCCTCCTCCTCTCCTCCATTTTATCCTGTGAGATAGGTTCGGTTGCGAGTGTGTGACTGGCCCAAGGTCACCCAGCAAGCTTCCATGACAGAGTGGGGATTTGAACCTGGATCTCCCAGATCCTATTCTAACCACTACAACACACTGGGATAATCTTGAGATACATAAAATCTTTTTTTACAAACAGGATTCCAAAAACCTGCAGGCTGGGCTGATAATTCTTACATAGTACTTTGATATCTATAAAAATAATTACCTATATTCAGGTATAGAGGTAAATAACGAAACAAAACATACATTCATTTAGTGTATCCCAAAAATCATATCTTGCCAGGTCTCACTGAGAACTACATAAAAGGAATATTCCATAGAGAAAATTATAGTAATGGTCACTGAGGGATCAGCATGAGAAACTGGAATAACTGAGCTTTAATTACTTTACTATTGATTATCTTTGGTCCAGGACAGGCATTGTCCTTTCTGGGGCAGAATTGTTTGCACATTGGCCATTGACATGTGATCTCAGCATGCTAATACTTCAGCACAGCCAATAAAAATGGCTGTGAAAGGGAAAGCAAGCAGCAAGCATGGATTTACTATTAGCAGAGCCAACAAAGGGCATGCCTGCAATTTCCTCTAAGGAGTTAGTTCCAACGGCACCAATAATACAAGGTTTTGTAGCTAAGCTAAGAAGTCATTGAGCAGGGGCCTGGTTTCAGTTCCCAAAGCACTCCATGAGTCAGTCTGTGACCTCTGGCAAGTTGATTCACTTTCTATTCCTCTATTTTGTCAAATGCAGAGCAGAGGCGATTCTATTTCCCAGCATTAGATTGGGTGGGGGTGGGGTGTAAAAGTACCACCAATTCCTCAGATGGTAGGTGTTCCATCTGGGTGTCAGTTGTAATTACTTATACATGAATTATTGGGAGAGACAGGCGGGATCAGTAGAGGCTTGCTCTTTTTCCTATCTACCATCATGAGAAATGTCACTGTAGAAGTTTCATGAGTCTCAGCTGCTCTGTGGCATTATCTTTTCTGAACTTCAGGAACAAATGACAGGGGGAAGAATCTGCCCTCAGTTATGAACTCTGCAACTTATTGATTTCACAAACAAGAGCAAAACTCAGCCCAAGGACTTTGACCAAGAATAAAACAGAGGGAGGGCATTGTGGGAGGAAAGGAAGGAAGGCGATCAGCTAATAGGCAGGACCCAAGTCTACCCTGGTCTCTGGATAATGAGTTGTCAGCAGCAACAGCATTACTAGGTTTGAAGTGGAATTATTGAGCTGATTATGAGAAACCTCTTGTATCTACATTCTGCCAGAGTCCAAGTAACAAGCTGCAAACAAGACAAAAGCTGAGCTTAGAGGGGAGAGCAGTGAAAAAGACGATTGTCTACCCAGGATAGATATAAATTGAAGAATGGAGAGTCATTAACAGAATAATAAATCTCCAGAAAGAATGTCAAGGAACTAGGAGATTTTTACTTTTTGATAGAAGGCACTTTAAAAAGAAAGATGGATTCTGATGGGAAATATAAACATGTTCACCTGTCAGTATAAGTAACATAGGCCCTGTTCACACGCGGAATTTGTGGTGGGAGAGGCACGAATGTTGGGCAGAGTATACGGGCGCAATCACAAGGACACACCTGGCAAGCGTAGCACACCCATTGCTGACCCGTAGCATTCGCCTGAAGATCCGGAGTTAAAAAATACCTGGGAAAGCCTACTAGCAAACGGTTTGCTAAGGGCCATCGACGGGATACCTACGTGTGATCGCTCAAGCGCATTCCTCTCACCGTGCTGACGCACGCCGAAAACATGCACCGACAAACAAAACCCCACTTTGCCGTGGCAGGATCTGATAGTGTTCTGATGCGTTAAATTGCACTGGCATGAAAAGCCACGCCTCCCCCTCACGTTAACTGGCCCGTGTGACCGGGGCCACATATCATCTGTCAGTATTGGCAACAATAGGACTCAACTCAAAAGTTGAGACTTACTTCAGGCCTCTACGTTGAGGTTTGCTGGCAAGTATTTTGAAGGACAAGCAGATATGTATGTCAATAGGAGTTCTGAACCCATGGAGTTGCCAACAGTTTTCTTCTGGGAGACCCTCTATGCCTTTTAACAGGGGGGTGGGTGATGAGCAGTAGTTCAGCAGCAGGTGATGACATGATTAGAATGCAGATGCAACGATGGGTAAATAGATTCAGGTAGGTAGCCATTTTGGTCTGAAGCAATAGAACAAAGTTTGAGTCCAGTGGCACCTTTAAGACCAACAAAGTTTAATTCTGGGTATAAGGTTTCATGTGCATGCACACTTGAAGGTGCCACTGGACTCAAACTTTGTTCTAATGATGGGTAAAGTCTGTTCTGTTGAATTGCTACTTGGTACACAGGAACCCAGTCATGAAAAAAGTTGTCACTCCCATTCATGCTGGTTTTTCACTGACCCTGCATCAACCATGACTGTGGTACTAGGGTAGGCCATGTAAAATGTTATGATTGAGAACCCCTTCTCATATTATGTGTGTTTCTAAGCACTGGTGCAACAAGCTATTTCTGTGTCTCAAAATCTCATGTGGGATGCATATCCAGCAACAAAAGCTGCTTGTTAAGAGTACATTTGTCTATTACATATTATGGATAATTTTTAATTACAGAAGATAAAACAATACCACAGGAAGCAGCACTTAGTCTAGCTCATAATAATTTTATAGCTCTTCCACGTATATCTATATGTATTTGTGTGTGTGTGTAAACACACACTACGGTGGTGCAGCAGTTAGAATGTCAGATTAGGATATGAAATCCTGGGTTCAAAGTCCCACATTGCCATGGAGACTTGCTGGGTTAGCTTGAGCCAGTCACATACTCTCAGCATAAACAAACTCACAGGGTTGTTGTGAGGAGGAAAGAACAGAGAAGAGAATGATGTAAACCAATCTGGTATCCTATTGGAGAGAAAGATAAATGAAGTAAATAAATAAAGTGAAATACATAGACAAAACAAAAAAGATATTGAAGGAATCCAAGGCTGGACAAACTTTAGTCTATGTGGACTGAAGGTATATTTTTATTTTCTTTTTCTAGGCATATCTTTAATTCAGATCATCAAGGGAGGCAAGATGGCTCAGTGGTAGAGCATCTGCTTCGCATGCAGAAGATCCCAGGTTCAAACCCTGGCATCTCCAGTTAAACGAACCTGGGAGGAGGTGATGGGAAAGACTGCAGCCTGAGATCCTGGAGACCCACTGCCAATCTGAGTAGACTATACTGACCTTGATGGACCAAGGATCTGATTCAGTATAAACCAGCTTCATGTGTGTTCAAGTTAAGACAATTAATTCTTTTATACTTAATGCTAGGAATGAGAGCATACACATTCACTTTACATGCTTGTCTGCATGGGTTGAAAAGTGTGGTTAATCCAATCAAGCCTCCAAAAACAACATTTCTATAGTGGTGGCGAGGGGAGAAAAATAACCTTTGCTATCACTGTCTTGAGGAAATTGATAGTGAATTTCCTACTTAGAAGTAACTTCTGCCTATGATTTTCCTCCTACACAATGCTGGAGGTGTGGGACCTGCTGCAGCCCAGCTCTTTTGCAAGTGCATCACCCTAGGGCCACATGGGAGGAGTCCATCATTCCATTTCCCAGGAAGAAACGGATTAGAAACACACATTGTCCTGGTGGTCAAGAAAGGAGCCACATTTGAGCAGCAACTGTGCCACCAGCATAACATAATAAAGGATGTGTAGGAAATTGCATGGATTTGTTGCACAGTTCATCACACTTGAAAATGACATGCATGGAAGGCTACATTCTGGGGTTGCTTCTCATAGCTCATCTGTGTCATGAAACAGACATGCTTGTACAGATTTCACATGTACCAAAGTCAGGGCCGGATTTAGATGAAGAGAGGCCCTAGGCTACTCCACTTGTGAGGCCCCTCCCAATCCCCCACCCTCACGACTAGAAGAAAATGGAAGTGTGTTATAAACAAAATTAAGTGAAGCCAAGGATGATGACGGGTATTTAAAATTCTGCAATTCACAATTTCTCCTCTAAAGGACATAAGATGTTATTGTTAAATACCATAGTGATTGAAAAAAATGCATAAATGTTAAAATTAACACTGAAAAACTTTTGCAATAACTGAACTTTGGTCCCGTTCACACTGGCCAGAGAACATGGGGGGGGGAGGCATGGCTTTTCGCTACACCGCACTTGTGACCCGGCCGAACGCAATCAGATGTGACAGCAGGAAATTGGGGGTAGCAGTTTGTCGACGCACGTTTCTGGCCCGCTTCATGCGGTGCTGGAGCGATCAGATGGAGGGTCCATCTGTGGCCCATCGCAAGCATAAAATAGTGGAGTTTCTGCAGTAGCTTTTGACTCCGGATCTTCAGTGGGATGCGATGGCTTGCCAACGGGTGCATGATGCTTGCCTGATGTGCTTGTGTGATTGTGCTCATTAAATCCGCCCGGCATCCGTAAGCATCCCACTTCAACTTCTGTGTGTTATCGGAGCCTTAGTAAACCTTTTCTGGAATAAGCGTTAATTTTTAGGAAAATAAAGTTGTAATGTTATTCCTTAAAAAAACAAACCTTGAGTTTACAAATTATATTGCCTGGGAAGTGTAAATATGATCATGATTACCTGACAGAGTGGCACTTTTAGAATCTACTTTATGTTGTCATTAAACAGTCAGTTTTAAAATACATATTAAGAAGCAAACTACAACCATCAAATATAGTAAGACTAAAAAATTTTTCCAGCCTTCCTGCTAAAGATAATTGAAATATTCTCTAATCCAGATAGGATAGGAGTTTAAATAAACATAAGAGAATATGTTTTCTATTTTTTTCTTCTTACCTGTAAGCTAACCAAAGGGCAAGATTTTTCTGTGTTGTTGGGAAAGAAAGTGATGTCTAGAAATTTTGGGTATATTTTCTGTTACCTTCTATGTATATATGTAAAATTCAGATGTATAATGGCAAAACTCAATAAAAATATATTTTAAAAAAAATTCCAGCCGCCCTCATAGCAAAATCATCCAAAACGTCATCAAATCATCCATAAACTTCATCAAAATTTGTTTGTCTAAGTTTGTCACTTTCAATGTACAGAATGCTCAGTGAGGACAACCTTTTAGTCTTGAAAAACTCCTCTCTCCCGAGCAGTTAGTGACCATAAAGCTAAGAAATAGCTTTAAGATTGCTTCCACATTAGGAAAGGCCATCTGAATTTTTTCCTTGTATAGAATTTGATAAACGTCTGTATGAGACAGAGAGTGCAGGTGAAAGTGCAAAAGTCCATTAATAAGTTTCAGGTCAATATCTTCTGGGTATGCTTCCATCAACAGTTCAACACCTTGCTGAATTTCTTGCTTAGATGCTGTCAGATTAGCAAGAATGGAAAATAATTGTGCAACATCACTGTACACAGTACTTCTTCTTTTTAAATTGGCTTCAAGTGCATCTAATATAGGAATAAAGGATTTTATCCTAAACTTATCTCTTGAAGAAAGTGCATCTAAGGCATCAGGTGCACTTCTGTCATTTCTT
>NW_015172606.1:84544-126233 GCF_001447785.1 Gekko japonicus | reverse complement strand
CATGAGTTGAATCATTTCCTCACATATAGTTTTTGACAAATAAGAGGGATTGCCTGATCCAGAATGTCCATACCAATTGATATGAGCAAGTAAGAATGGATCAAATTTTACCACTAGTTCTAAAAGACCAAGGTAATTGCCATTATTTGGAGATCAAAAGTGTCCATTGTCTCCTCTGAATGGTAAGCCTTGTTTTACAAGAGTGCATATTACAGCAATAATTATCTTCATGACATGCCGCCAGTACTGCTGTTCTGCTTTTATTTGTTCCTCTAGCTTGGAAGTTAACATTTGCCCTCACTTCCGTGTTAGGAAGGCTTCTCTGAGTTTTCATGAGTTTGGATAAGATGGGGGTTTTGCCAGTCATCAAACCCTTCAGTAGCTAAAGCTGTGGAAGAAGATGCAAGGTTTGGAAAGAGTTTACAAACAAAGCAAGAAATCCGGCCTTTTGAGGGAGAATATACAAGCCACTCTCAGCTATATGTTTCCCCATTTGCTTTTGTTGAATAAAAAAAGAGCTTTTGTGCAAAACCAGGACTGCTTTTTGTACACTCGCTTGGAATTTGAAAATGGTCCACAATGATGCAGAACTTGAGAGGGCCCCTTGTCTCCCCAATAGGATACTTCCTCATGTGATGATTCTGACCACAAACCAACATCTGTTACAGTAGATCTATGTTTGGCATTATCTTTATCTGCATCTGGAACACCTTGGACTTGGCCTATCTTACCAAGTGTGAACTGCAAAATCTGACTGTTTACATTATTTTCTTGTGGCTCTTTAGCCTCTCCCTGTCCAGTAAGTGACTCTTGAATTAGTTCTACATTTTCTGTTTGAGCCAGCATCATGGCTGCTTCATAATCAGCTTGCTGTTCCACATCCTGCTTCACTGTTTCTCTTTCAGGGAGGTTTTTGTCTGGTTGCATGCCAGTAGTTGGCTCAGGCTGGATAGCTTCACTGCTGGCTCTTATTGCTTCAATGAGTGGTTGATGCACAAAAGCAATGATTGGTCTTAACTTCATTACCATAGCATTTTCAGAGGTCCATCAGAGATCCAACAGTGGCTATTGGCACAAGGTATAGATGGTTGCTGCTGAAGTGTTACAGAATTCAGTTTTCCACTGTGGTGAAACAGGTGCCCACCCTCAGCCCTGGGGGACTGAGTAGCCAATTTGTGGCTTGTGAACCCCGCTTTGCCTTCCCGCCTCCATGGTGGGCGTCTGTCACTCTTCAGTAGCTGCCACCACTCACTGTCTTCCCAATGCCTTTCTTGAGGGGCAGGGAGACCCCTCTGGCTGACTCCTGGGGTTTGGAGGTGAAAACACCCAACTTTGGGCTTCTCCTGGAGGTTTGGCATCTGCATATTTTTTGGCTTTTCCCCTTCCAGGACCCTTCTTAAGGCACTGGTAGTGGGCAGAGTGGGGGAGACTCTGTGGGCAGAGCACCAGACTGGGGTTTTAAACAAAGAACAAAGATTTTCTTGACTATTTACAAGTAACAGGATTTTAAACACAAAAAGGCACTTTAAATCAAACACAGAAACAAAAACATCACTGGGCACAAATAAAATAAGGCAAAATGCAGTTCCTCTGTCCCTGAACCATTAATATTTCTTTTCATATCCAAGAAGTTCTAAGAAAGGGGTTGCAAGTGCATGCTGCTGGCACCGACAGGGCTCTGTGAAGTGTGAAAGATAGACTTCCCTGCCTGGGAGGGGTGAGGCCAGTGCCAGTCACAAGTGCTTGCTCTATTCAAGCCAAGGAGGAGGGAAGGAATGGAAGGGACTTGGGAGAGCTTGCTTGCCTGGTCAATCTGCCCCAGCCGGCCCCCCACTCACACTCTCCCACTGATTAAAGTGCCGCACGTACCACTACTGACCTTACCCTTGAGCCGGGGAAGGCTGTGCAGCTGGTTGTTGACTCTGGGCTGCTGGCTCTGGGGTCCTGGAGTCTGTAAGCTGAATAGTGGCACCAGGAACCTAGAAGGGGCAGGGCTTGTCAGTCCAACCCCTGCACAGTCTCATCAGGGCTGACCTTAAGGCAATTGGAGCAATTTGGCCAAATTGGGCCCTGCGGGCTGCTCCTAAGGGGGGCCCTGCACCAGGGCAATCTAGATGGATTTTATTTATATCTTTAAGATTCTGCAGACTTTGTCTGTGAACTGGGGCCTCATAAAAAATTTCCAGTTGGGTCCCAGAGTTTCAAATTGGGCCCCACTGGCTGGCCCTGAGTCTCATAGTTGCTGGGCCCGAGTTGCCCTGCCCTAGCATGAAGTCTTGGGTTTGCAGTTTGGGAGAGGGGAGCCTGCCTGCTTGAGGGGGGCAGGGCTGTGGAGGACCCCTAGATTTAGAGGCCCTAGGCCTCAGCCTACTTAGCTGATACTTAAATCCGGCACTGACCAAAGTGCATGTGGGCTGCAATTTGCTACCCCCACCAGTGCCAGTTTTGCTATTGATCTTGAACTACAATTACAGCTGGAAACAATGCAAGTCCCATGCGCATGGAACAGTGCATAAAAATTCAAGGGATGCTTTCAGGCAAGCTCTTTTTGATATGTTTTCTTTGATTCAATAACCTCCCTTAATGGAATTTTCTCCCAGCCTATACATTTGTTATTTCCTCCCATACTTTTTTTTTTTTGAGGGGTGGGAGTAGCACAGTTCTTCTGACTAAATATCTGTGTTGTGAGCTGTACAGGAATTTACTGATGGTGCATGACAGTGGGGACTTTATGCATTTCTTTGATCCACCCTCAGGCACACAAATCAAAGTCTCTCTCCCTGCACAGTGTCTAGTAAAAATGAAAGTAGCTGCACTTTATATGGAAATGAGCTGCTTCTAGAATGTAATATAGCTAAGCATATATCAAAACCAAAGACAATGAACTCAGGAACTACAATGTATTAGTGAGACTATAAACATCTGCTTTTTTAATTGGTTACATATTACCTTAAACCACTGGGCACAATCCATTAGAAAGTTACTGTGCTAGTGTACAGGTCCTATTCATTTCAATAGGGCGAAGTGTAGGAGATCACCCAGTGGATTGTGCCCATTGTGTTTACTCAGAAGGCAACATCGCAAGGGAAGTAAGTAATTTAGAAATGTGTAGTTGGAAATATAATAGACTCAAACAATGCCCTTTCATAAATATTGGAAATGCTTCACATCTGAATAGAATGATTTCCACCATTCAGGAACAATAATAAACCTTACAATCTGATGTTATTCTGGCAGCTCACTGTCTGGTTTAATTTTCCCATGCTGAAGGACCAGTGAGGGGAGAGAACGACTTAGTAGATACCTACCTGACAAAAATGTCACCGAGCTATAGAAATTAAACCATCTTCCTGCCAACCAGGAAGGAACATTTGTATTGGTATTTCTGAGAAACAGCATTTCTGCTTTCCATAAATTATATCACAGTGTCAGTGTTTTGAGACAGGTGCTTTCTAGTTCAATACACACATGAGTACTATGTTGGCGTGGCCTGTTTTGTTAAGTGGAGCTGCATATGCCACCTACTAGATTTGTGGCCCTATTTTTTTAAAAAGCTTTTAAAACTTAGCTTTTAACCATGGATTTATTATACACACACAGACAAACACACACACACACACACCTTTCATTCCTCCATGGAGCTCAGGAGGAAGGATAGTTCTTCCTCATTCTATCTTCACAAGAACTGTATGAGATGTGTAAGATTGAGGGCAGACCTGTATCCTACATGTGGTTCCATTATTGTTTTTACCATTTAAAAAAGAGGCTATGCCTGGCAGTGCTGTAATATAAAGGGGGAGACCAGCATGTACGTAGGGTAGATCTGTTCGACTCTTTCATCTCACACTATTTTCCCACCAAAAATCACACACACACCCCAGCTATGTGTATCTCCCCTTGGGAAAACTTCCAGGTGCTTGGCCCAAGATCACCAAGTTTCCTTGGTCTTAGTGCCACAGTTATCCTGCTGATCATTAACTATTTTTAGAATGCCATTTAGGGAAGAGGGGAAGGGTGGGTTCAGGATCAGCCAACCAGCTCTTTAGCCATCATTCCCATGATACACCATTTTTGCCATGGGGATGACAAATGGGAGATCGACGGGTACTTCTCAGGTGGACTAGACCATGAAGATCACATGACTAAACTTTGAAGCCTTTAACTGCTGGTCATTACCCTCTACATAACACCAGCTCTCTGGTTTCAGGATGTTTTGTAAAAAGGAAGCTGTGGTATCAAGTGTGTCATTGATGGTCCCAGGAAACATTATTCAAGCAAGAATCTATGGTGCTACATCTGCTACAACAGCATGTGAAAGAATAACTTTTCATTTTAGTCTCATTTTGATTAGGTGGTGGTTTCTGATGACAAAAGAGTATTTTGGGGATATAAAGCCTGCTTATGATGCTAACAGTATTCTAGTATTTCCTCCGTGAGTGTGCTTGTCATTAGGAGCAGAGCCCCTCCAGCTGTTTTTCTCTAACTCTATGCAAATGGAAACTGCTTGACAGAGGCTCCCCACCGTGAGGAGAATTCCAGCTTAAACATCTGGAATAGTATCACCTCCCTCCAAAGCTTTTGTGGAGTTTGCCTGTCCCATTTTTATGTTGAGACATAAAGCTGGTGCTGCAGGTATGCATTTGATGTTTAGGGGGAATAATCAGGAAAACCAAGATAACCAGCAGTTAAAGGCTTCAAAGTTTAGTCATGTGATCTTCATGGTCTAGTCCACCTGCAGGGCTTTCTGGATGATGCTTCCATCCTAGATCCCTTCCAGTCCGACTTCCGCCCGGGGCATGGGATGGAGACTGTATTGGTCGCCCTTACTGACGACCTCCGACGGCATCTGGATCAAGGCGGTGTGGTGGCGCTGGTGTTGTTAGATCTGTCGGCCGCATTCGATATGGTCGACCATCAGCTGCTGACCCACCGCCTCGCCGACGTGGGGATTCAGGGGTTCGCCCTTCAATGGCTTACCTCTTTCCTCCGAGGTCGGGGACAAAGGGTGGTGATAGGGGAGCAGCAGTCCCGGAGACACCCTCTTGTATGTGGGGTGCCTCAGGGGACCGTTCTTTCCCCATTATTGTTTAACATCTACATGCGCCCCCTTGCCCAGATTGCCCGGAGGCATGGGCTTGGGTGTCATCAATATGCTGATGACACCCAGCTCTATCTGATGTTGGGCAGCCAGTCGAGCTCTGTCCCTGAAGATCTGCACTGGGCATTGCAGGCCATGGCTGGTTGGCTCCGGCTGAGCAGGCTGAAGTTAAACCCGGCAAAGATGGCGGTCCTGGGGCTGAGTCGCAGTGGTCTGGGGTTGGGGCTCCCTCTCCCGACCTTCGATGGGGTGCCTTTGGTGCCAGCGCCGGAGGTTAGGAGTTTGGGAGTGCTCCTGGACTCCTCGTTAACTATGGAGACCCAGGTGGAAGCCACTGCCAAGTCAGCCTTTTACCATCTGCAGCTGGTGCGGCAGTTGGTTCCCTTCCTCGACCACAGTGACTTGGCCATGGTGATCCATGCGACGGTCACTTTGAGGCTAGACTACTGCAACGCTCTCTACATGGGGCTCCCTTTGTCGCAAATCCGGAAGCTGTAGCTGGTGCGGAATGCTGCGGCCAGGCTGTTGATGGGTCTTTCTAGTAGGGACCACATCCAGCCTGTGCTGAAAGCGCTGCACTGGCTGCCAATAGCGTACTGGATTCGCTTCAAAGTGCTGGTTCTTACCTTTAAAGCCCTACATGGTCTGGGTCCAGCTTACCTAAGGGACCGCCTTCCCTCATTTGTTCCCCCGCGAGCACTTCAGTCTGGGACGCAACATCTCCTGGCAACGCCAGGTCTCAGAGAGGCCAGGCTGGCCGCGACCAGGGCCAGGGCTTTCTCGGTGGCGGCTCCTACCTGATGGAATGAGCTCCCGGTGGAGATCCGAGCCCTGCGGGACCTTGTCCAGTTCCACAGGGCCTGTAAGACGGAGCTCTTCCACCAGGCGTATGAGTAGGAGCCGCCACTACCATCACTATTGTCCATCTTAACCTGGCCCTGGAAGAGGGAACATCAGTGGTTCCCGGAGCAGATGATGCTGAGGAATAGAGCAGTGGAAATAGAGCAGTGAAATACGCCATCTTGCGAAATAACATCTAGAGCACTTTATTTAGTAATTGGTTAATGTGATTTTATTTGTACTGTAGTGATCTTAAATGATTTTAAATATGTTTTATATTGGCGCAGGCCTCTTTGTAAGCTGCCCTGAGCCCGCGCAGCGGGGAGGGCGGGGTATAAATTGAATAAAAGAAAATAAATAAAATAAATAAATAATGGTATAATGGGGGGAAGCTTCAGGAATGACATTTTTTGAGATATACTAAAATTGTTTAAGAACTTTCTGGGAGCACTAACAGAAAACGTCTTTATTTATTTATTTATTTAAGTTTATATCCCACCCTATCCCACTGCCATGTGGGAAGATGGCATATTCTGAAGCATCGTTAAGGCAAAGTTAAAAACCATCCATCTCCATCTTTCAGACTGACAAGTCTCTCTCTTTTTCTCAAGCATCTCAAGACCATGCAGCTGTTCTGGGCTGAAGGGATCCAGATGGGATCATAATGGATTTGCAAAAATTGGCTTTAGTTAGGCACTCTGAAAAGTTGTGGGGCAGCTGCTCAAGGACTCAAAAAAAAATGACTCTCTTCATCAAGCCACGATCAGACAGCTATTATTGCTACTCAGCGAGAAATGGAGCTGGAGCAATAAAAATCAAGGAGAAAAAAGGATCTGCTACAGAGCTGCAGGGAAAAGAACCTGGTTAACATTCTAGTCTGCTCATAGTTCTGTTGCCTCCAGCAGCACTACCCATAAGCAGAGTCAGAATGGAAATCAGAGTCAGAATGGGGTTAGGAACAATGCAGACAGAGGCAGCTGCAGGTAGAAGAGGACTGCCAGGCTCCTTATTTTAAAGGAACGTCCTCTTGTAAAATCAAATGCCCTTTATCCTATACTGTTAAAGATTCATAATTCAGCCACCCTGAGCCTGTTCGCAGGGTGGGCGGGGTAAAAATGCAAATAAATAAATAAATAATATTATGCTTGAAGCACCTCACACTTAGTAATTCTTACAAGAAGTCTTTAAGATGGACCAGTCTTATGACCTCCACTAGGAATAAGGCCCGTTGTGGAAATAAATACAACAAGCTCTAGAAAGAGGCTCTGGGAGAGTGCCCTGGCCTTGGGCACTCAGCGTCAATTTGCTCAGGTGACCTCAGCAGGGTATAATGACACAGAGTCCACCATTTTCTCCAGAGGAACTGATCTCTGTTACCTCAAGAGCAGTTGTTAATTGGACTTCCTGTTTATGCAGCAGCACTGTTGGCTGTGTCTTGGAGAAGCTCCAGAGACGTACCGAACTGGCCCACCTTTGGGGGGGGGGTCTAGAGGGTTCTAGACCCAAAGAGGCTCCTGGAGGGGCTCTCTGAAGTCAGTGGGGTGCATTTTTGGGTCACTCCTCTTGGTTAGTCTGGGAGTAGAGAGATCCAAAGATAGCCTCATTTGCCCAGTGGGTACAGCAGCTGTCCTGGCTTTTAGCTGCATGCTACAGAACAACTCAATGGTAAAAGAAGAAAGAGAATCTGCCTGCAATCTTCTCAAGACTGAGTTATAACTAAAGGTTTTAAGCTCTTTCCTTCCTATCTGGTTGTAATAAATAACTTCATAGAAGGAAATTTGGAGGAGGAGGTGGTGGGGAGTGAGAGACAGTGTCTAAAGGCCGTTTACGCTTTTCTTTTCTCTCTATTGTTTCTTTTTACTTGGACTTACTCTTTGCTCTTGGGGCTTTTTTTCCTTCCTGGACTGGGAAAAGCTGTCTTTCTATCTAATTTTGTTGGATTATAAATGTTGAGAACACTGGCTTTTTTGATCTGGAGAAGACTGGGCTATTTCCTTTTTTAAAGTATTACTGGGAAGTTGACTTTGATCTGCTGGACTTGATTTGGTTGGAATATAAAATAAGTTTGTATTTCCTTTGTTATTTTCTATTTGAGTTTGACTTGGTTGGGTTTTTTTACACTTGGAATACTTTGGGAGTTAATTAAACTGGAACTGGAACTCTTTGAGACAAATAGACCTTGACTTGGAGAACTGTAAAGGGAGTTGGAACTTTCGCTTGAATGTGAAAACAGTCTTAAATTGTTTTGGTTTGCAGAGGAGAATTTGTTTGGGCTACTGAGAAGAACACAGGAACAGCAACAACAAAAGCCTCAACAACAGAAAAAGAAGAGGAAGCATCGGCCTACTCAACAGCCTCAGACAAATAACTTGAGGGCAGTACATCCAAAAAATCATCTATGGAAGGAAGGCCGCAAAGAATGACAAATTGAAATAGAAATGGTAGTAATAGGATTTTTTTTTGTCAAGAAACTTTTTATTTTCTTAATACATTTCACATTTTCAAAACAATTTTCTTACAGTCAGTTTCCCATTCCCCTCCCTCCTCTCCAGTGGCTTCCCGCAATGCGTTTCCCCTGTGTTCCAAAAGTCTTGTACATTTCAAGATAACAGTCTTAATCTTAGTATTGATCTAAACAAAGTAAATTTCATTTTACATCCCAGTTTTTTTCTAAATAAATCTTGAAGTCATCCCATTCTTCAAAAAATTCTTGGTCTTCTTTGTTGTTTAGTTTTTTTTGTTATTTTATCCATTTCTGCCATGAACAGAACCTTTTGTATCCAATCCTCTATATCTGGTATTTTCTCGTTTCCAACATTGTGCGTAGATCATTCTCGCCGTCGTTATTAAGTACCAGAATAGAGTCTTTTTTTCTCAATTAGTTCTTCCATTTTGAGTCCTAAAAGCAGAATCTCAGGTGCTTTTTTAAAAGAAAACTTCAATATTTTTTGCATTTCGCCATGAACTTTTGTCCAAACATTGGTACACGTCGATATCTTAATAGAATTTTTCCACAAATATTCCCATGAATCTATTGTCACTTCCTTGTTCATGTTAATTGCCCATTTTATCATTTGTTCTTTTACAGTTTCATCTTCTGTATACCATTTCAACAAATTTTTATACATCTTAGAAACCATTTCCCCCCTCCAACCTCCCAAATAGTTTCTAATTCATTTTTTTCCTCTCTAAAACCAAAATTTTTCTTATCTGCTTTGAAAATGTCATTGATCTGCATATATTTCAACCAAACGTACCTATATTGAAGTTCGTTCTGCTTTTTCATTACCCATTCTGTTCCCTCCTTTTTAATTAAGTCTCTGTACGGCAACCAATCTATACCTTGCTGTCTTGAGTACGGCGTCAATACTTCTGCTGGTACAATCCAAAGTAGTCTTTCCTCACGAAAGTATCTTTTATATCTCATCCAAATCATAAATAATGCCTTTCTCACCAGGTGATGTACAAAGAAACTGTCCATCTTTGATTTTCCATACCATAAATAGGCATGCCAACCAAACCTACAATTGTGACCCTCTAAAGCTAGCAGTCTTTTATTCTCCAAACTCACCCATTGTTCCAACCATGTTAAGCAAACTGCTTCGTAATATAGTCTTAGGTTTGGTAGCTGCATACCTCCTCTTTCTTTGGCATCACATAGAATTTTCATTTTAATCCTCGGCTTTCTGCCTGCCCAAACAAATTTTGAAAGTTCTTGTTGCCATTTATTCAGCAGGTCTGTCCAATATTGGAATAGTTTGGAATAAAAACATCAATCGTGGTAAAACATTCATTTTCACTACAGAAATTCTACCCATCAGGGATAAATTCAATTTATCCCATTTCTTAAAATCTTGAGTTAACTTATTCCACAGTCTTTCATAATTATTCTTGTAGAGGTCAACATTTTTCGCAGTTAACTCAATTCCCAAATATTTTGTCTTTTTCACAACCTCACATTGTACCAGTTCTTGCAATTCAAATTGTCTCTTTTTGATCATATTCTTGCATAGTAATTTTGTTTTATTTTTGTTCACATAAAACCCTGCCTTTTCGCCAAAGTCTTTTATTTTCTGGAATAACAACAGTAATTCTTCAATCAGATTTTCCACTATAAACATCACGTCGTCTGCGAATGCTCTATATTTATATTTATAGCCTTTATGATTCAATCCTTTGATTTCTCCATCTTCCTGAATTTTCTGCAGTAATACTTCCAAAACCCAGATGAATAACAATGGTGAGAGTGGACAACCTTGTCTGGTCCCTTTTTGTACTTGAAAGTGGTCCATTAATTCTTTATTTACATTCAATTTTGCTTTCTGTTCTGAATAGATCGCTTCAATAATGTTGCTGAAATGTTGCCCAACTTCAATTTTATTCATCATTTGAAACATAAAGTCCCAATTTAAATTATCAAATGCTTTTTCCGCATCTACAAACAAAAAGGCCACTTCTTTCTCTGGGTGTTTTTCATAATATTCTATTGCATCCATTACCATTCTTAAATTGTCTCTTATTTGTCTTTTGGGTAAGAAACCCGCTTTATCTTCAGATATTACCACTTTCAAATGGTTTTTCACCCTTTCTGCTAAAACTTTGGCAAAAATCTTGTAATCGTTGTTCAAAAGCGAAATCGGTCTATAGTTCCTAACATTAGTTAGGTCTTGTAATAGGAATTGACCATAATGGATCTATCAACAATCAAGATATTCTCGACAAATGTAAATTGACTAAATTCACCTGAGAAAAGATGAAAGATATTTAAACAACTTAAGAAAATAGATGTCATTATTGTATGTTTGTAGGAAACACATATTAGATGTAAAGATAAACATTAACTGGTCAATAAGAAACTTGGTAAGTTATTTACTGCTCCAGACAATGTAAAGAAAAGAGGAATAGCTGTCTATGTTTTTAAAAACCCTGAAATCTATTTTGGTATCTTCATTAGAAAATGGAAGACTTCTTCCACTTGAAATAGACATTAGAGACAGGAAAATTTTATTGGTGGTGATATATACACCGAATGAATCGCAAGGGAATTTTTTTGAAACAGTGAAGGAAACTCTGTCAAAATATGACTACATGGATATTTGTATGATCGGAGATTTTAATTCTGTTTTTGATCAAGACCTAGACAGGAAAACTATTAAGAAGATTAAATCTTCTAAAGGCTTACTTCCAAGATCTTTTAAAGAATTAGCTGAAGAATACAAACTGATTGATGTTTGGAGAACTAGAAACCCAACTGGAAAAGACTATACTTTTTATTCTGATAGACATAAATCTTGATCCAGAATTGATATGTGTTTGATTTCATCAAATGTCTTTCAGAAAGTTGAAGATATCGATATTATGCCACAAACCTTTGCCAATCACAACTCACTATTACTGAGGATTAAAGATAATTAAAAAATTAGCTGGAGGTTGAATACAAAAAAATGGACAATTTTTAGAGATGGCTAAAAAAGAAATGAAAACTTTTTTTCAACAAAATATGAATGGAGAAACATCAATGAAGATAATTTGGGATGCAAGCAAAGCCTTTTTAGAGGACTGGCAATTAGGTTTGCAGCAGGAAAGAACAGAGAAAGAATGAGAACATTCCAAGATATATTGGATGCTATTCAGAATAAAGAGAAAGAATTAAAGCTGGATCCTTCCAATGAAAATTTAAAGATGATTAAAATACTCCAGCATCAACTTAATCTTATCAGACGAAATAGCAAAAAATATTAAATTTGCTAAACAGGATTATTTTGAAAATGCCAATAAACCGAGAAGATGGTTGGCTCATAAGTTAAGGAAAGAGAAAGAGAAAAGAATGATCCATTCATTGTATGATAAAGATAGAAAAGAAGAATTTTCTAAGAATGGATTAAAGGAAATAATTCAAGATTTTTATATGCAACTATATAAAAGAGTGGAATTTTCCAAGGAAATCCAGAAACAGTATATATGTGAACAGGATTTACCCATACTATCAGAAGAAAGCAGAAAAATGTTAAATGATCCCATAACAATGATGGAAATTACAGAGGCTATTAAGAAACAAAATATAAATAAAACACCTGGACCAGATGGATTCCCAGCTGAATACTGTGAAATATTTGAAGATGCTTTATTGCTCCCATATAAAACTGTAATTTCATCTGTAATAGAACAAACAGAAGTACCAGAATCTTGGACTATATCATTCATTCATAAAGAAGAGACAGATCCTAAAGAGATTTAAAAAACTACAGACCTATTTCTTTGCTGAATTGTGATTAAAAATATTATCAACTATTTTGGCTACAAGATTGAAAAAAGTTTTAATAGACTCTATACATCAATACAAGGCTGGTTTCTTACCTAGGAAACAACTAAAGAATAATGTGAGAACAGTCTTAAATATCTTAGAATATTATGAAACTCATCCAGAGAAGCAAATGGCTTTGATATTTTTGGACGCTGAAAAAGCATTTGACAATGTCAGCTGGTAATTTATTATTCAACAGATGAAGACAATCAATATTGGGACTAATTTTATAAGGGTGATTGAAGCTATATACACAAAGCAGAAAGCAAAAGTAGTAGTAAATAATGAAACAACTGATAATATATGGATTGAAAAAGGGATAAGGCAAGGTTGTTCAGTATCTCCATTGCTGTTTATGCTAACTTGGAAGTTCTGATAAGAGCAATTAGGAAAGATCCCCTTATTAAAGGGACATCAATAAGAGGAGATAAATATAAACTACAGGCCTTTGCTGATGATTTGGTATTTATCTAAGAAGACCCTATGGATTCTGCACAACAACTGATTAATCTGATTAATGAATATGGAAAAATGGTGGGAATGAAAATAAACTATCAGAAGACTAAAATGATTATAAAAATATGACATTGAAACAAAGATTTGAAATAGCAGAGTTGACTGGATTTCAACTGGAGAAGAAAGTCAAATATTTGGGTATTAATATTACAGTGAAATGTAGTTCCCTGATGAAAGATAATTATAACAAAGTGTTGCAAGATATTAAAAAGGACTTAGAGAAATTGAAAAAAATTGCAAGTATCACTAATGGGCAGAATAGCCATTTTGAAAATGAATGTTTTACTGCATATGATGTTTTTATTTCAGACGTTGCCGATATACATTAAAAGATTTCTTTAATGAATTGAATAAACTGACACAACATTTTATATGGCAAGAGAAAAAGTCAACAATGAAATTGAAAGTCTTGAAGGATGCAAAAGATACTGCTGGATTCAGAGTTCCGGACTCGAAGAACTATTACAGAGTAGCAAGTTTGGTTTGGCTGACTGGATTCTGCTTGACCTCATCAGAAAGCCATTTTGCTTTCTTGCATTTCTTTTTCTTTGGTATGGTGGTGATTGCTGCCTCCTGTACGATGTCACGAACCTCTGTCCATAGTTCTTCAGGCACTCTATCTATCAAATCCAGACCCTTGAATCTATTCTTCACCTCTACTGTATATTCATCAGGGATGTGATCTAGGTCAAACCTGAATGGCCTCATGGTTTTCCCGATTTTCTTCAGTTTAAGTCTGAATTTTGCAATGAGTAGCTCATGATCTGAACCACAGTCAGCTCCAGGTCTTGTTTTTACTGACTGGATAGAGCTTCTCCATCTTTGACTGCAAATTATATAGTCAATCTGATTTCGGTGTTGCCCATCTGGTGATGTCCATGTGTAGAGTCGTCTCTTAGGTTGTTGGAAAAGGGTGTTCGCTATGACCAGTGTGTTCTCTTGACAAAACTCTGTTAACCTTTGCCCTGCTTCATTTTGCTTTCCAAGGCCAAACTTGTCTGTTATTCCAGTTACCTTTTGACTTCCTACTTTAGCATTCCAGTCCCCTATGATGATGAGGACATCATTTTTTGGTGTTAGTTCTAGGAGGTGTTGTAGGTCTTCATAGAACCGGTCCACTTCAGCCTCTTCTGCATCAGTGGTTGGGGCATAGACTTGGATTACTGTGATGTTGAATGGTTTACCTTGGAATCGGACAGAAATCATTCTGTCATTTTTGAGATTGTATCCCAGTACTGACTTTTGCACTCTCTTGTTGACTATCTTGACCAGTACACAAAGCACTTAAAATTGCTTTGTCTTGACCAGTACACAAAGCAATTTATGTGCAAAAGCTCACAACGCCCAGCCATTTCATGTTTTTCCTGAGTCCTAGGTTTTTACGGCCAATAGAGCGCCAGAGGGTGAAGAGTGTGAGATTAGGTTAGAAGATTGCCCGGAATGGCCACCGGTGCAAGCTGATGAGATAGAAGTTTTAATTGCACAAATTAAGTCCGGGAAGGCCCCGGGCCCGGATGCAATTCCTCCTGAGGCTTTAAAAGCGTTTCCAGATTGGTGGGCTCCCTTTTTGGCGGCCCTTTTTACCGTTATAGATAGGTCAGGCGAAATGCCTGAAGTGTGGATGAATGCTACAGTAGTGCCAATCTTTAAAAAAGGTAACCGTGAGTTGCCTAGTAATTACAGACCGATCAGCCTCCTCTCTACGATTGGGAAACTTTATGCAAGACATCTGGTGATTAAGCTCAATGCTTGGGTATCTGAACAACGGATACTGGGAATTGAACAAGCCGGCTTCTGTCAGGGGAAGTCCACCTTAGACCACTGTATAGTCTTAAATCACCTAGTAAATATTAAGTCACCTAGTAAATAAATACCACAAAGGGAAAGGAAGCAAGTTAATTGCTACCTTCCTTGATTTGAAGGGTGCTTTTGACTCTGTGTCTAGGGAGCTGCTATGGAAGAAACTAATGAAGCTGGGGATGGATTTAAGATTGCTATTCTTGATTAGGAAACTTTATACTGGTACAACCTGTCAAATTAGAGGCTCTAGTAAGGGTACTCTAACCCCAAAAATCATTACTAATATTGGGGTCAAACAGGGATGTATTTTAGCCCCGCTTCTCTTTAATTTGTTCCTTAATGATCTGGCTGCTTGTTTGGAAAAGTCTGAGGGCTATAGTCACTGCCCATGTTTAAGTGGACGACCAATTCCCCTGCTTCTATACGCTGATGATGCCGTCATTCTCTCCCGCTCTGAAGTAGGGATGAAAAAATTGTTGGAGTGTTTCCTGGATTATTGTGACCATAATGGACTTTCAGTGAATTTTGAAAAATCTAAAGTTATGGCCTTTGGGGGATTCTGGAAACCTATGAACTGGAGCATAAGGGGTAAAATAATTGAGCAGGTTAAAAGCTTTAAATATCTGGGGGTCACCTTTCATCATAACTCCAGGTGGGTAACACACAGAACAGAGGCAATTAAAACTGCGAACTGCTGTGTGCTCGCAATTTTGCGGTTTTATTACACTAAGGGTAATCAGTATGTGCCAGCAGCTATAAAAGTGTTTGCACATCAAATTAGCGCGAAGCTACTATATGGTATTCCTATCTGGATTACTGCTTTTAATAAAGCAGTTGAACAACTACAATCCAAATTCCTGAGGAAGATTCTGGGGTTGCCTTCGTGCGTATCTTATGCTGCCATTTGTCTGGAGCTTAATTTGAGACGGTTAGAGACCAAGGCCTGGATTATTACTTTCAGATTTTGGCTACGTCTGCATTTTAGATGTAACCACAATAGCCTTATCACCTATATGCTGGAAGAATCTCAATCCTCTGCGTGGCTTATGGCTATTGAAAAGAAAATCACTTCTATTGGTTTTAACCTGAGTGACCTTGTCATCCGGTCAGAGCTTGAGGTCTTTACTTTGCTTAAACAGAGACTTATTGATATAGAGTTGCAAGAGCTCAGAGCCCTTGCCTCCGGAAGGTGCTCCTCAGTAAGGTGGGCTTATCCCCTTTCTGGTACTCTACCATATTACTTTTTCTGTCTGACTTCACCGCAAATGTGTAGAGCTTATCTGTTGGCCCGTCTTAATGTTCTCCCCTCTGCTATTCTTGAGGGGAGATATAAGCAAATTCCTTATTCAATCAGGTTCTGTGGTTGTAACAGAAGTGAAATAGAAACTGTTGAGCACGTACTCTTACACTGTAAATTGTTAAATGACATTCGAGTGGAGTGTATAGAAGCCCCCCTTAGGATGGTAGCAGGCCAATCAGATAGAATCAAGGTACAATTTCTCCTTGCTTCACGAGATCTGGAGATCATTGAACTGACCGCTAAGTTTCTCCATTGTTTTATAAAACGGAAGAGTAACCCTGATCATATTAATGATTCTTAATTTATAAGTTTAAAAACTTAAGTTTAAAAGTTTGGAATGCCAGTTTATTTTATGATTCAGGCATCTTTTGTATGGTCAAATCTAACTTGTGACAACTTGAGTTAGGCCTGACATACCCACGACTATCTATTTTATAATTTCTCTTGGATTGTATTATTGGGAAATGCTTTTAATATTCTATGCCAATAAAAGGTATTTGAATTTGAGTCCTAGGATCAGAACTCTGAGCATGAGATTTGTGTAGTGAATGTCAATAAATCAAAAGTAAGTTTGCAGCTTACAGATACACACTTGAACAGCATATTCAAGATTGCAGCAGCACAGACATTTTTATGCAGTCATTCAGTGTAAGAGATGTCACTTATGAGACACTGTTAAATAAACAAAATATTGCAAGAGTGCTAATGTTTTGAGCATGTTTTTATTTCAAGTAAAAAAACACCTTTGTGTTTGTGTCCTTTATTAAGTTTATATCTCTGCTACCTGGCATTACATTTTATGACACACATGGCCTGGCCCAGCAAGGTCTCATTTATGTCAGATCCAGCCCTCATAACAAATGAGTTCGACACCCTTGATGTAATCTTTCTGCCAAGCTGCAGGTAGGCTCCATTTAACCATCATTAGGATGAAAGTGACTCCCGGGAATTTGTCCAATCAATGAGGCACCCCATTTTATCAAGCAATGTTGTGTGAGTTCCCCTTGTGGAAGGATTCTTTTTACATCCTCTTCTACTTCCTGTCATATCAAAGCACTCCAGCCTTACTTAATGTCTTTTGAAGTCACTTCCATTCTGCTTGTAGTCCTCCTTCCATTCTCATATTATGCAGTTGCTTCTCTGGTCAGCGTACAGCTTTCTGCCATTTTCTCCTTTTATGTCATTGAAAGCATACTAGGAAACTTTTCTAGCCTAGAAGAACCACAATCATCACCCACTAGAAGAACCCTATCATGGTTGTCAACTACTAATTACATAAACCAAAAGGTAATATTAGCCTGGCAAGAAGCACAAAATTATTCTCCCAGAAAAGTGCCAACAGTGGCTGTAAATTCTATTTTGGAGAATTTTAAAAGCTATCTCTATTACTGTAGCCCTGTTCATTTGCTTCCCCTAAAAATGAAGGAGAATTTGACAAACCATTTCCTTCCCCTTTGGGTTCAAGATTTATTAGCCATGAACAGCAGGCAATGAAGTTTTCCCTTTTAGAAAGCAATCGAAAGCTGCCCTTTGCTTCTGTTGAAGTAAATAGAGAACTCTTGATTGATTTTATGGATCCAGATGGCATCCAAAGGTTGTATACTGTTGATAGCTTTTCAGAGAACTAAGGACAATGTAATAGAATCATTGGCCCTCATCCAGAGAAGCAAGAATAGCATTCTGCTCATGCAGTGAATTTTCATGCCTTCTCCTTCTATGCACTCTACAGAATGGAGACCCTCTGGAACGACAAGGAAGGATGCATTTGTAAGGAGAACTGGCAAAAATTAACACAAGGGAGCCTCCCTTGTCTTAGCAGAAGTGCCTTCTGCTTGTGCAAGAAGCTCTTTGGATCCCTGCCATTGTTTCCTGCCATACACATGCTCATTTCTTTCTGTTATGTTTAGGGATGGACACAAACTGGCTCACAAATTAAAGTTTGTGATGAATTTTGGCCAGTTCATGTTTTGCAAAGTCAAGCTCATGGCAGGTCATCTGGCATGAACTTTCCACAAACTTTTAAGCTATTCATGGAGGTTTGTGCCAGTTCATGAGTGGAGGCATTCCGAGACAGACTATCTCCACTCAATCAAAATGTTTACAGAACTTCAAAGCAACAACTTGGAGGATATGTAGAGGAGCGTTCTGCGACTTAATGTCTCTAGCTTGCACAGTGTTGCCCAGCAAGGAGCTTTGTGTGCTCTTATGGACATAAATGGACTGAGTATAAAATGTGCAAAAGGGACTCTGATGTAAGGTGACCAGATTGTGATGCCAGACACATGCCAGCAAGAGCCTGAGATGATGTGCCTGTGGTTCCTGAGGTTTCCTCATTCCAGATGTATGCCTAGACACATGAAACACTCCAAAACAGCCATCTGCCATTGCTGTTTAAACTAAGGACTCCCGACACCATTAAAGAAGTCCTTCTTCATCATGCTGGCAGCCCCCCCACCTTCTCTACATCGAAGGCACAAAAGACTCTTTCCTCCTCTTTCCCACCTTTAGCTTAACAAAGGAGTTGGCCTTCCTAATCCTTTCGAGGAACCAGACGTGGCCGAGGAAATGAACTTCCATCACAATAGGTGACAGCTGATGAGTCATCATGACCCTTGAGGTGTCTCAGTCACAGACTTAGAATTTAATATTGGCCACCCTTTAAGCCTCCCCTCCCCATTGTGGATGTGACTTTTGGAATGGACCACCAGGGGTTGTCTCAAGGGAGGTGGCCAGCAAAGTCCTCCCCCCCAGAGCCCCCATACAAAAGTGGGCACCCAGCAACACGCTCTCTCTCTCTCTCTATTATCCCTCTACTATCCCTCTATGCCCTCTATACGTCCTTTCTAGCTCTTTAGCTTTTTAGCTCTTGCTACCCTGAAACCCACCCTGCCTCTCTAAGACTCTTGGACTGCAGCCAGAGTCTTCCACGTGCTTCTGCTTGTTCAGAGCACGATTCCCATTTCCTAGCATAATTCTCATTTCTTATTAGTCTCCCCTATTTTTCCACTGGGACGCATCATCTCATCGAACAGGTGAATATCGCCCCCCCCCAACGATCTCCTTCTCATGCGAACGTCTCTTGATTGTCTATCTAATTTTCTTAGAAGCTGTGTAACTGTGTGTGTGTGCTTGTGTATTGTTTGTTTGTGAAGAATCTCCAGTAAAAGGAAACCAAGTCAGCCTCCATGTCTATTTCAGGTATCTCTGGAAGAAGCGGGACCTCTGTATACACAGGTTTTGTTCCCTTATTGCCTATTGCTATTTATAATATCTCATATTCCCTAATATTGATAAGAACTCAGAGCAATCAGGCTAACAACAGGATTCATTCTATATACTCCTGAACCTTGGCCATTTTGACAGGCACAGGTTCAGGAGTGTATAGAACTGATCCTGTGCAAGCTAGAGACACCAAACTTGCAGCAGACCTCCCTGGATACTACCTTTCATGTCCTCCAAGTTTGGTGTCTCTAGCTTTCACAGGATCAGTTCTATACACACCTGAACCTGTGCCTGCCAAAATGACAGCTGACTTATGGGCTTCTGGTGAAATAGGATTTTTGTAGTATTACAAAACGTTTTTGATTGGAGACTGTAGCTGGCAATGCTGGCCTTTAGCTCTCTACAAATGTTTGTTTGTGCACAGTTTAAATGTTTTTTGTCACAGGTACCAAGAAAATATTAAAGGTAAAGGTAAAGGTTCCCTTGCTCGAAAGCCAGTCGAATCCGACTCTAGGGTTGCGGTGCTCATCTCCGTTTCAAAGCCGAAGAGCCAGCGCTGTCCGAAGACGTTTCCGTGGTCATGTGGCCGGCATGACTAAACACCAAGGTGCACGGAATGCTGTTACCTTCCCACTGAAGTGGTACCTATTTATCTACTTGCAATTTCTTGCTTTCAAACTGCTAGGTTGGCAGGAGCTGGAACTAGAGACAGGAGCTCACCTCGTCTTGCGGCACCCGGGTCTTGAACTGCTGAACTACTGACCTTCCACAGCCTGCAGTTCAGCGCCTTAACCACTTGAGCCACCGCAGCTCCTAAGAATATTACCTTCCTATATTTTAGGCTCAGGGAAGATAGCAGGTCTGTTCCTTGCTCCTGCATCACAAGACAGTGAAAGGGAATAAGGAAAACCTGACAGGAATTCAGGTTTTCTCCCTTATTAACAATAGTGTGAAATAAGAAAATATGGTCAACTGGACAGAATACGGAACAACTCAGGATTTCATTTCCCAGTGGTTTTGATCATGAATGATTTGCCCCTTGTGGAAACAATCTGCTCATTTTGTTTGTACTTCCAGGATAACTAGATGTCCCAGATAAACTTGCATCTCACTCCACCCTTGCCCACAGGCAGACATGGACAAAGTGGTTTGGTATCTCAGGGAGAAAATTGAAATGCTCTTCTTTCAGAGTCCCACAGCAATCAGTCTCAACAACATTCCTTCAGAAGGATCAAGTTTATTGAGTACAATAAAGGCAGGCTACATTCAGTGTTAGATCTAACTACCAGGGCAGGAGAGGGGAAAAATATACAGGGTTCAAAACGGGGTCCCCTGATGGAATTAGGTCAATCAGAGGATGAGCTGCAACGCACCAAAACTAACGGGTTCAGATTCCCAGGAACGAGGTACCAAGGTGAGAAGCCCAGTTAAGAGATAAGGCGCAGCAAAAGAAATGAAAGTTAACATTCCAGCACATTAAGATGTTCACCCAGCGGCCTCCTGCCTTCTCCGCTTTACAATGGCAGCAAAGCTGACATCTTTTCCCTGGCAGTAAAAATACAACAGCTGACCATTTGCTGCTCTGTAATGATACCCCCAAATCTGTCTTGTGAGGCAAGTCTAACATATAGCTTTGATTATGGTGATGTATTCCAAATGGGTCTGCCTTTGAAGTCTGAACTCCAATGAATGTAAAATGTAGGTGATGCAAATTATAGAAATCATGTTTCAGCAGTTATACAACAATTGCACTAGCTGTTTGTCAGCCCAGTTTGAAGAGCTGATTAGTGCTTTAAATCCCTAAATCGCTTGAGCTCCGGGTATCTAAAGTGGGAGTCCCCTACGTGGGGCCCGTGGATGCCATGGGTCCCATCAACACCTTTCTGGGCACCTACCAAATATTTTTAGAAAGTGGACTTTTGCTTTTTTTGATTGGCCATTGGACATTTGATTGGCTGTGCAGATTTTTTTTTGAAGCAAACATTGCTTTGGCAGTAGCTGCCACCACAGCACAAGGGTCTTCACTGTGTGACTGAAGGTAAGTTGTTTGTATGCAAGAAAATATTTTTAAATAATATGTTCACTTGAAAAGGCACCCTGTTAAACATAGCTGCTGCCTGAAATGTTGACAAGTTAACTATTAGAGTTATGTATAACCTGTCCTCACTTCCTGACATTTAGTGGATGGCTCTTGTGGTAGCCATTCTGTGGCTGTGCCACCATCCTGTGTCAGAATTCCAAAGATGCCCACAGGCTTGAAGGCGGGGGGCACTGATTTAAAGTAACATCTACTCCCATATGAACCTGGCCAGGAAATGTGATCTTCTATGGAGACTGTGGGGCCTTGAGTATGGAATGCCTTCCTTACATTCATCTACCTGATGGAAAGCCTCTTAATTTTTGACACTAGTGAAGACTTGTCTTCCTAGAAATTTTAGTATTCTGTATTTTTGTAGCTAATCTGATGGGTTTTAGGAAATAAATTATCTCTTCATGAGGTTTTTGAGAAATGGGTTTTACCCTTAGGTCGGTGGCTGGAGATCTCCTGGGATTACAACTGATCTCCAGGTGACAGAGATCACTTAACCTGGAGAAAATGGCTGCTCTGTAAGGTAGACGCTATCACATTACACCCTATTGAAGTCCCCCCCCCCCATTCACCCCCTCAAACATACACCCCAAATCTCCCGGTATTTCCCAACCCAGAGCTGGCAACCCTAGTTTCCCTTGCTGTGTTTTATTTGTTTTATGTTGAGCTGTGAGTTCTTAGAGACTGATGTTTCTTTTATTACCATTACCTTTTAAAGCAGAATTATTACTCCTGTCTTTGAAGGTAAGAATGTGCTGCCTGCTTAAACTACTTAGCAAGTTTGTGTCAGGGACAAGATTTAAATCAGGAGCATCTAGATCACTCCTAATTCTCTTAGCCACTGCACTATATCAGCTCCTCATTTGAAAAACCAATTCCAAATTTTTGTTATTTAAAGAAAGAAACAAGGAGTCCTGTATATATGTATATGTGTGTGTGTGTGTTTACGTGTCTTATGATTCTGATCCATGCCAATAAAGGTTTTGAATTGAATTGAATTGAATATATGTGTGTGTGTGTGTGTGTGTGTACACATATATATAGTGCTTGTCATGTGATAGTGGAGAATTTACTTTCACTGCAGGTAAGCATTTCAAAATCTCTCTTCCTCTGCACCTCATCTTATTTGACAAGCCTCTTCTTGGCTGTTATTTTGCTAGTTGTTGTGGAACATACCCTTATTTATTTAGTGATTTCCTTCAACTAGTGCTGACCTGACAGTTTAAAACTGTGACATGTTTAGGACTAGGATTATCTTCATCTGCTTATGCTAAGGGAATAGTTTGAACTCTTAGTGACCTTGCATGTCAGTCAGGGAACCTGCATTCAAATTTAGGCAGAAAGAACAAGCTATAGCTGGTGTTTGGTGTTGAATGTTCTTCAGACTTGACGGCATTTTATAAGATAGAAGTATTATTTTATAGTTTTTGATGAGACATCCAAATATTCAGCACTGTAAAGTGCTGTGGGCTAAGAAATGAGCAATATTTAGATTTATATGATCAAAGGAATTGCCCTAATTCAGGGTTATTTCTAGAGCACCAGATTACAATTTATTTGTCCCACAACCTTTCAATGAACCTAGTGAACAGGTAAGATACCTATTTCCCAGTGCCGGATTTATGTATAGACTAAGTAGGCTGAAGCCTAGGGCCTCTAAATCTAGGGGGCATCCACAGCCCTGCCCCCCACAATGGGCAGTTTCCCCTCTACCGAAATTGCTAACCCAAAACTTCATGAGAGGGCAGGGCAACTCGGGCCCAGCAACTATGAGACTCAGGGCTAGCCAGTGGGGCCCAATTTGAAACTCTGGGGCCCAACTGGAAAAAGTTTTGTGAGGCCCCAGTTCACAACCAAAGTCTGCAGAATCTTAGAGATATAAATAAAATCCATCTAGATTGCCCTGGTGCAGGGGCCCCCTTAGGAGCAGCCCGCAGGGCCCAATTTGGCCAAATTGCTCCAATTGCCTTAAGGCCAGCCCTGATGAAACTGTGCAGGGGTTGGACTTACAAGCCCTGCCCCTTCTAGGTCCCTGGTGCCACTATTCAGCTTACAGACTCCAGGACCTCAGAGCCAGCAGCCCAGAGTCAACAACCAGCTGCACAACCTTCCCCAGCTCAAGGGTCAGGTGAGTAGTGGTACGTGCAGCACTTTAATCAGTGGGAGAGTGCGTTTATCATCCGAAAATACAAGAGTTTTTTCTAATTCAGTTAGCTTGTCATTAAACCCAGTCTTTTTATCTTTATTATAGATAGATTCTAATTGCGTTTTATTCCACCAAGACAAGTGTTTTGGCAATTTCAAGCAGTCTTTCTCATCCAAAATATCTTGATATCTAAATAGCTCTTCACCTATAAAGACATTTGGCAAGGTAAATGCTTCCAATGGTACTGAGTCTCAATGTTTTAATATAAAACCTTCTATAGATTGGATCCCATACTTTTAATAAAGCTGCTCTTAGCCAGTGCTGCTTAAAATATTTCTGTGTTGAGGCTTCCTCAAACCATAAGAATGTGTTCCATCCTAAAGCTAAATCATGGCCTTCGAGTTTCAATAGCCTTCTGTCTTCCAAAGTAATCCATTCCTTTAACCAGGTTAATGCTGCGGCCCTGTAATAAAATAGCCAATTTGGAACTCCAAATCCACCTTTTTCTTTAATGTCTTGCATAATTTTAAGTCTTATTAGTGCTCGCTTCCCTTGCCAGATAAATTTGGATGTTAATTGTTCTAGCTCTTTAAAAATCTTTTGGTTTTGTAAAATGGGGATTGTTTGAAAAAGAAACATCCATCTGGGTAATATATTCATTTTTATTACTGCAATTCTTCCCATTATGGATAATTGTAAATTTTTCCAACCTTCTGACAAAGAAAATCTATAAAATTTTGTTACAGAATTTGCTGTTAGATGAAACAGTTAAGCAAAATATGATTCTATGGGCACAAAATGTAGGTCATAATATTACTTTCAGAAAGTGAGACCAGATATGGTCTAAAAACATTAAAAAAAAGACTCACACAACCATTTTTAACTTTAAAAGGGGTAATTTCTCTGATATGAGGGGACACGTGGGGAGGAAACTGAAAGGAAAAGTAGAAAGGGTCAAAACAATTGGGGAAGCTTGGGATCTATTTAAAACTACGATCCTAGAAGCTCAAAAAATATATATTCCGCAGGTTAGGAAAGGCACAAACAGGTATAGGAAAAAGCCTGCATGGTTAACAAACAGAGTAATGGAGGCTGTAAAAAGTAAAAAGAATTCCTTTAAGCAGTGGAAAGCTAGTCACAGTGAGGCTGATAAAACGGAACACAGGCTATGGCAAATAAAATGCAAGTCTGAGGTCAGGCAGGCAAAAAGGGAATATGAGGAGCATATAGCAAAAAACGTAAAAACCAACAATAAAACTTTCTTCAAATACATTAGAAACAGGAAACCAGCCAGGGAGGCAGTGGGGCCCTTGGACGACCAAGGGGTAAAAGGAGTATTGAAGGATGATAGGGAAATGGCTGAGAAGCTAAATGCATTTTTTGCCTCCGTCTTCACTGTGGAAGATGAGAAGTGCTTGCCCACTCCAGAACCACTGATTTCAGGAGGGGTGTTGGAAGACCTGAGTCAGATTGAGGTGATGAGAGAGGAGGTCCTAAAACTGATAGACAACTTAAAAACTGAAAAATCACCAGGCCCAGATGGCATACATCCGAGAGTTCTGAAAGAACTCAAATGTGAACTTGTAGATCTCCTGACAAAGATATGTAATCTTTCCTTAAAATCTGCCTCCATTCCTGAGGATTGGAAGGTAGCTAATGTCACTCCCATCTTTAAAAAGGGTTCCAGAGGAGATCCGGGAAATTACAGGCCAGTCAGTCTGACGTCGATACCGGGTAAATTGGTGGAAACCATTATTAAGGAAAGAATTAGTAGGCACATAGATGAACAAAACCTATTGAGGCAGACTCAGCACGGTTTCTGTAAGGGAAGATCTTGTCTCACTAACCTGTTAGTGTTCTTTGAGGGGGTGAACAAACATGTGGACAAGGGGGATCCAATAGATATTATTTACCTTGACTTCCAGAAAGCTTTTGATAAAGTTCCTCATCAAAGGCTCCTAAGTAAGCTCAAAAATCATGGGATAGAAGGACAAGTCCTTTTATGGATCAAAAACTGGCTAGTTCATAGAAAACAGAGAGTGAGTGTAGGTGGGCAATTTTCTCAGTGGAGGGTGGTAAGCAGTGGGGTACCGCAGGGATCAGTACTTGGTCCACTGCTTTTTAACTTGTTCATTAATGATTTGGAGATGGGAGTAAGCAGTGAAGTGGCTAAATTTGCGGATGATACAAAGTTGTTCAGGGTGGTGAAAACCAGTGAGGATTGTGAGGCACTCCAAGGGGATCTGTCAAGGATGGGCGAGTGGGCGTCAACATGGCAAATGGGGTTCAATGTGGCCAAGTGCAAGGTGATGCACATTGGAGCCAAAAATCCTAAATATAAATACACATTGATGGGGTCTGAACTGGCAGAGACTGAGCAAGAGAGAGATCTTGGAGTTGTAGTGGATAACTCACTGAAAATGTCGAGACAGTGTGTGACTGCAATAAAGAAGGCCAATGCTATGCTGGGGATTATTAGGAAGGGTATTGAAAACAGATCAGCCAATATAATAATGCCCCTATATAAATCAATGGTGAGACCTCATTTGGAATACTGTGTGCAGTTCTGGGCACCACACCTTAAAAAGGATATTATAGCTTTGGAAAAAGTGCAGAAAAGGGCAACTCGAATGATAAAAGGGTTGGAACACTTTCCCTATGAGGAAAGGTTAAAGCGCTTAGGGCTCTTTAGCTTGGAGAAAAGACGACTGAGGGATGACATGATCGAGGTTTATAAGATTATGCATGGGAAAGAGCAGGTAAAGAAAGAGGTACTTTTCTCCCTTTCTCACAATACAAGAACTCGTGGGCACTCCATGAAACTGCAGAGTGGTCGGGTTAGAATGGATAAAAGGAAGTACTTCTTCACCCAAAGAGTGATTAACACATGGAATTCACTGCCACAGGAAGTGGTGGGTGCTACAAGCATGGACGGCTTCAAAAGGGAATTAGATAAGCATATGGAGCAGAGGTCCATCAGTGGCTATTAGCCACAAGGTATAGCTAGGGGCTCTGGGGCAAGTGATGCTCTGTCTTCTTGGTGCTTGGGGGGGGTCAACAGTGGGAGGGCTTCTAATGTCCTGGCCCCACTGCTGGACCTCCTGATGGCACTGGTATTTCTGGCCACTGTGTGACACAGAGTGTTGGACTAGATGGGCCTTTGGCCTGATCCAACATTGGCGTCTCTTATGTTCTTATGTTCTTAATATGTGAATAAACTGTTGGAGATGGCTGAAAATGACAAACTGTCATCGTTGATGAGAGGAACAACAGACCCAACCTTTTCAAAAGACGTGGAAAAAACTGTATGACTGGTATAATATAAATGCATAGTTTAAAGTAATGAAGTTTTTAGTATTATTAATCTCTTTTAGTTAACTATGGTAAAAAGATAAGAGTATACAGAAACTTAAGCAAAACCATAGAAAGTGACTTAAGAAAACTTTTAAGTATGGTAACAGAGTTATAAGAAAATATACTGATCTCTTTGTATGTCTTATGTATGTAAGTGGTTGTTTGTTTATATGTTATATGTATGTATGTGTATAATATGAAAAATAATAAAAGTGTACCCATGGGTACTTTAAAACAAAAAATCAGTGGGCGAGTGCGAGTGGGGAGTCGGCTGGGGCAGATAGACCAGGCAAGCAAGCTCTCCCAAGTCCCTTCTATTCCCTCCCTCCTCCTTGGCTTGAACAGAGCAAGCACATATGACTGGCACTGGCCTCACCCCTCCCAGGCAGGGAAGTCTATCTTTCACACTTCACAGAGCCCTGTCGGTGCCTGCAGCATGCACTTGCAACCCCTCCTGAGATTATGCCGAAGTTCGTAAGGGTGTTTTGCAGATGTTTGAGCAAGTTTTCTGGATTGGGTATATATAGTAGCATATCATCTGCAAACATGCTTAGCTTGTGATCTTTATCAGCTACATGAACTCCAGTGATCTTGGGATTGTTTCGGATCTCAGAGGCCAAGGGTTCTAGTGCAATCACAAATAGAATTGGGGATAGGGGGCAGCCTTGTCAAGTACCCCTTTGCAGCGTAAAGGTTTCAGAGATGATTCCGTTGACTTTTATTTGAGGCTCGGGACAAGAGTAGAGAGCTTTGATAGTTTTAAGGAAGGTATTGTCAAATTACATGTGCTTCAGCAGATTATAAAGATATGAGGTTTCTAATGAGTCAAAAGCTTTCTCTATGTCAAGTGGAAGTATTATTGATAGTTTTAAGGAAGGTATTGTCAAATTACATGTGCTTCAGCAGATTATAAAGATATGAGGTTTCTAATGAGTCAAAAGCTTTCTCTATGTCAAGTGGAAGTATTATTGTTTGCGGACTCTGATGTGTTATGGAAGCGATAATATTTAGAGTCTTAAAAATATTATTAGTTAAGTCTCTACCTGGCATAAAGCCCAATTGGTCAGGATGGATGTATTCAGTGATGAATGTGTTAAATAATAATAATAATAATAATAATAATAATAATAATAATAATAATAATACTTGCAATTTATTAATCGCTTTCCCCAGTGGGCTTAAAGCGATGTACAGTTACTCCATATATAGACAAGAGACTAACAATGTTCGTAGGGGATAGGACGTCTTCTGGCTGGCTCCGTCATTTTCCCGCACAGCTGCTTGCTGGCCAGGCCTCAGGACCCATATGTCAATCGCCACACTGCCACCGCCTGGCCGGAACATCCATTGCAGGCGTTCTTTTTCATAGCCGGGAAGCTGTTTTGCCTTTTACAAGCCTTGACCAGGCGTCCGACCGTCAGCTAACGCCCTCCCAGAAGGGAGGTTGGCGTGCCCACCCTCGCTAAGGAGTGGTTCCCATTTTATCTACTCACCGAAGCTTTCAAATCGCTGGGTGGACGATAAGCTGGGGACAACAGGCTGGCTGCTCACACCAGCGCAGGGCTTGAACTAACACAGTTCAGATGTTAAGACAGTGGGATATACCCACTGTGCCACCGCTTAGTTATGATTGAGGTAAAGATTTTATAGTCCTGATTGAGCAAAGATATAGGCCTGTTTGAGGCTGGCAATGTGCAATCTTTGCCTGGTTTGGGGATTAGCACAATTGACGCCGTATACCATGAGGGTGGCGGAGAGCCGGATGACATGATCTCGTTGCAGATTTCTGTCAGAAGAGGTGTTAAAAAGATGCAATTTTTTTTATAAAACTCCAGCGGAAATTTATCTGGACCTGCTGATTTGTTGTTTTTCAAGGATTTGATTACTTTTTCAATTGGTTTAGATATGAAGGAGCGATGTTCCTCTTTTAGCTTCTTGATGTGTGAGTTTAAAAGTAAATAGCTTGAAATGGATGTTGATGCATGATTTCTGGAGGTGTACAGTGTCTGATAGAATTCAGTAAAGATTTCTGACACTTTTTTTGGTGGTGGATTGTAGAGCACCCATATTTTCTTTAGTGAATGTACTAACCTTGAGAGTTGGTTCGATTTGACTCTCCAAGATAATAGCTGTAGTGATTTTGGAGATGAGGTCCAATATTTTTGTTTTAGAAACAAACGATTTTTCTGGATCTGGGAGCATTCAATAGTTTCAAGTAATTTGCGTTCTGTTTGGAGCTTACTATATAAATTATTCCCTCCTCTTGTTTGTGGAGGTCTTCCAAGTATTTAATACGTCCTTTTATTTTGGCTTTTGTTTCTTCTTTTTGTTTTTTCAGGTGAGATGACATTGAGATGAGTTGGCCCCTGAGAACTGCTTTCAGAGCATCCCAGCGGGTAAGGCAGGAGGTGTCTCTCGCAGGGTTGTTTTGAAGATATTGTTTGATTTGGACTTCTACCTCTGCTGAGTATTGAACTAAGTAAAGTAGAGCTTTGTTGAAGTACCAGGTCTTGTATGTCTTTTCCTCACTGTCTTGGCATAAGGAGCAAGCAATCCATGCATGATCTGACCACACAATATTACCAATGTTAGACTCTGATATTCTGTTGATTAGTGCTTTTGTTACAAGAATGAAATCAATTCTGGAATAAGTTTGATGGCGCGGTGAGAAATAAGTATAGTCTCTCGCTGTCAGATGGAAGTGTCACCACACATCAATTAGATGAAAGTCTGCTAATATTGATGCCAAGTGTGTGTTTTGTGTGAGAGGCAAAGTTGTCTGGAAAGGATTAGAAGAACGGTCTAGTGCAGGATTTACCACCATGTTAAGATCACTACCTATGAGTGTCTCACCTTCTTGAAATTGGTTTAAGACTGTGTGAGTTTCTTGGATGAAGGATGATTGATGCTCATTCGGGGCATATATGGAAGCCAAAGTGATCATATGTTCACCAATGAGACCCTCTGCAAATATAAAACGCCCCTTCAGGTCACATTTGGTGGCTTTATGTTGGAAGCGCACTTGCTTAGACAGCTACACCACGCCATTTAGAAGAGCCATAAGCATGAAATTGAAGCTGGATCCAATTAGCTTTTAACTGAGTATGCGTCTGAGGTTGGAGGTGGGTTTCTTGGAGGAATGTAATGCTGGAGCGCATTTTATGATAGTTGGTCAGAACCCATTTTCGCTTTATGGGATTGTTCAATCCTCTGATATTGATTGAAGTGATATTCAGTGTGTCAGACATTGTATATATTACTGAATGTGATTGTCAACTATGTTAGAAATGAGTAGCAATATATGGAATAGAAAGTGCGTAGCGTAGTTGTGTGCTGAGCAAATCCAAAAGGGAAGTGTCTTAAAATTATAACCAAAGTCAAAAGATAAGATTATATATTTTAAGCCCTGAGAGGAGTTTAATAAATTTAGTGTCTAGTCTCAGTTGTGGATCAGTAGTATATTAGTGATAGTGTAGTGCAATGAGAGAGGAGCATTGGTTCAAGCCTTCTGTCCAACTGAGTACAATACAATTAAATGTATTGGATCCCAGTTAAATTGCTGGTATGCAGATTTAAATGTGTGCCCTATTATGTGTTAAAGTGTGTATATTATTGAAGTTGGTCAGTTAAAGGTTGATTTAGTAGATCCTGTATTGTATAGATCAGTTATTATCAACACAGCATCAGGTCTTATGTGATATTGAGTTGAATTTAGTATAAATTATTTAAATTGATCTTGCCAGTAAATTACTTTAGATATAATAATGATTAAAACAGTTAAAAACAGTTAAAAGCAGTTAGAAACCAACCCCAAGTAATCAAATTCCCCAACAATTAATTCTAAATTAAAAAGAGAGTGTATAATCAGGCTTTCAATTTATCAACTAATCAATTAAGTATATTTTTTAAAAACCCAGCAAAACGGTGTGATTGATAGATATCTATTAGATGTGGTGTTTATAATTAATTCAAAAGAGCGCTAAGTACTTTTTAAAAACTAATAAATTTTACTATGCTTTAACAAGAATTATTTAATAATAATACTAGTAATGTGTACTAGTAAACAAAACAAAGCAGTCTCCACAACAAGGAAGCAAATTGTAAACATAACTCTCCTCCCCTCCCCCGGGCAAACAACATGTAACTTAGTTTAAAACTACCCAAACCTTATATATTCCTATACTGCATACAGGCAATCTATCTTGAGAGGCATGTAATGTAAACTACTAACAACGAAGCATTTAAAATGAGTGGATTGGCAATTTGCTGCCTTTTAAAGGAGACGGTGGCTGGTCCATTTTCCTTTTCTGGGACGCTTTGGTGAAGTCCATTGGGACGGGGATTTTAAGTTTAAGCATTAGCGAGCAGCCAGTGTCGAGGTCTTCAATAATGTAGGTTTTATCCTCATGTGTTACTTGTATTTTTGTTAGATCTTTCAATCTGTACGTGTAGCCCCCCCTGGGGAAATTGTGGAACTGTATCAGCAGATTTATGAATACATGATGACTTTGCCCTATAGTCCAACAATTTTGGTAGAAAATCAGTGTGGAAATTAATCCAGTGAAAGGTTTCAGAATCTCAAAATAATCAACTACCAACAAGTACACATTGTAAAAGAATAGAGATATTCTGCCACCCAAATGGTGATTGGAACGAACTGGCAACATGTTAAAAATGTGAGCATGAAAGTATAAATGAAGTGTGGCCAATTAGGTGTAACACACAATTTGAAAGATAGTAGAAAGGAGATGTCTGTTTTCACAGCCAGCTGGATTTCTGGATGACAAAACTTGAGTTGTATATTGATGTGCATAATTGTTTGCCATAACCATGTTAAGAATGATACACATGTCTGTGATTGTATCTATAATATAAACCCTTTTCTTTCCTCCCTTCCATTCCCTATGTATTAGCCACCATTTGTGGACTCAGATGGCCTTTGTGTTGATAGTGCTTGCTTTTTAACCCCTTTCTCCTAGGACTAGACATCTTGTGATGTGCTGGAGGCCAAGTGGGAGGACCAATGAGGTAATAATTTGTAGTGTGAAATCCTTAGAATCTCATTGTTCTTATTCATGCTGATATTAGCTATTCTCAACTGTTTCCAGATATCTGGAACAGTTGCTTCTGGATCACCTGGAAACTTTTCAAGCTGTCACAGTTTTAATCTCTCTCTCTCTAAAAGGAAACTGCACTATAAAAGTAAACTGCACTTCTGTAATAATTTACAGAAGACTATTGCTGATTGTTGTTATATAGGCATTTAGTAGTTAGAAACAAGATTTGACAGAAGAGGGACAAATGGCAACAAGCCACAACTACAAGTATGCTGGTATCCATTATACTAATCAATTGCTTTAAAAATGAATTGCCCTTGATTGTTTCCTCTGTTATGCACACTGGGCTTCCAAATGAGTTGCTGTCAATGTCAGGTTTAGCAGAGAGAGCAACTGGGTGCATCTGTTTAAATGTAGTGAGCTACACCTCCACTCCAGTCAGCTTTGTCAACAGAAGTCTCCTTGCACACGCGGTCATTGATGTCAGCAAGAAGGAATTATATATAATCCACACTATGAAGTATAACAGACTTTAATTAGTGCCTGTTAATATTCACTTTGACCTGAGAGCGGTTGAGAAGGAAGACAATAAATCAGAATTACAAAAAAAAAAAACCCAACCCAAATATATTAATCAGTGTGTTATTTTCCTACCATTTTACAGAAGACATAATTGAAAGCAGAGTAACTGCATAACTGTGGCATTAGAGAGATATATGTTCCAACATAATGCAAGCAAGTTAGAATGGAAGAGTAGATCGCCCCACATTTAGACAAATAACACCAGATGGTGAACAATGACTCTTTAATTAAATTAGATTTGTTAAATATAGCTGATTAATTTTTAGTTTGACTTGCATTAGAAAATAATGTAACCCACCCCCCCACCCCCCGGAACTGAATATTCACTATCCTAACAGGATACCAACATTAAATATATTGCTGTGCTCAGGCATTTCAAAAAACACGCCTGCCAGCAAGCTCTGAGAAGACCCCATGCTCTTTGGATTGTTTAAATCACTTAATAGTCAATCTGCACATTCTGAAAGTGCACATCGTAACCCTACATGGGCTTAACCCTTCAAAATGTTTTCTTCTCCCCATTAAATACTCCTCAAGTTTAACAAACTAGCACATCAAGGAGAAGCGGGTTTGTTTTTTGTTTTTATTTTTTGCTGTCAAATCACAGCCGACTATGCAGTTTTCAAGGCAAGAGACTTTCAGAGGCAGCCATTGCCTGCCTCTGTGTAGCAGCCCTGGTATTCCTTGGTGATCTCCCATCCAAATACTAACCAGGCCTGACCATGCTTAGCTTGGAAGGTCTGAAAAGATCAGGCTAGCCTAGGCCATCCAGGTTTGAGGGAACAGGCTAGGTAGAAGTATTCTTCCTGATGCATATATGATACTTCAAGCTACAATGGACCTGCCAAAACCCATCATTGATGTGGGATGGAATCCCTTTAGAGGAGAAAGATGCCCCTGCAGTTCATGCAACACCTGAGGTTCCAGGTATCTCAGAGTCCCCAGACAGAAGTCCCAAAGGCACCATACAACACGCAGACTTTCCCAGGATGTCAGTGGAGATGGAGAACCAGGAATCCCTCCAACTGAACTTGTCTGGAGCCCCACAGTCTTCTCTGGGACCTCTAAATCAAAGAAAGTAGTGGTTCTGAGTAGGTCTGGACCCTGAGAACTGCATTTCTGGGGTATCAGTCAACTACTACTACACAGGTGAAGGGAACAGAACTCTGGTGAGGACTAGGGACCCTTTAGGTCCCAGGAAGAGGTGGGACAAGCAAGTAGTATAAGACTCCTCAGCTCCTCTTTAACATTCCTCCATACCTGTGGTCTAGCCTGGACAGCTTCACTGCTGAGTGGACTCAGAGCCTTGCATATTTTCTAGTTCCTGATTTCCATGGACCACTGCTGCACTGATCCGATATCAGTTGCCAGCCTGTAACCTTGACTCCTTTGCCTGATCACCAATACTGGCCAGTCTAGAAACAGAACAGGGTGTCCTAACTAAGGGAGTGGATATCATTTTCCCAGTGGCCAGATCTTGACATCTTGTTGTTGAGAGACTGTCATTTCTCTGCAACAGATGTGTAGTAGAAGTTGGAAATGTGTTTGGGTTACCACAACAGAGTAACATCTGTGCATTTGTTTCATTATAAAATAACTTCGAAAGACCATCAGAGGTGACTTGTTGGTTATGGTATCTCTGACATTTACAGCTACCTGATTCAGAATATGAATTTGTCCAACTCAAGCATGTTAAAAATCAGTTTCCCCAAGAAGTTCTTCTTCTCTTTCTCAGAATAGTAAATGAGATTCTGAGCATGCACCATTAGCATTCAAGAGATCATGTGTCCATGTACTTTGCAGTGGCATGCACAGAAATTCTTCATAATTAACCTCCTTTTTTTCAATGAAGTTATTGTTGATTGCTGTGAAACTGCATGAACTACAAAGCTAGCTGCTTTGAAGCAGCACCTGCAGACATCATTTGATGTTAAGTACCTTCAGTGAAACTCATTGATTGCTGTGAACTACATGATTAAAGCACTTGAGTAAGCCAACATTGTATGAGTGAGTATCTGTTTGGGTCAGTCAACTATCTTAATTGTAATGACTGTAATCCCTCATTGAGATCCCACCCTCTCTTATTCCTATATGTGTGGGCAAATTTCCAGGTAGCTTTATTTCATAGCCAGTGTTATGGGATGGGTCTAGGACAAACAAAACTAACCTACAATACCCAGGGGGCAATACAATCATGTGAATGGCATGAGGGTACATGCATCAAATCTATGAACCAGAGGAAAACACTAAAACAAAACAAACAAAAAAGCACTTTGAAACTCTCATCAGGAATGCTTGAAAATAAAAAAGAAAGAAAGCTTGAAAATACCAACCTGACTCTAATTCAAGCCAGAGATATTTCCTCTACCTGCTTGCTGTTACTATCTCTGTAACATGATAGGGTTAGGACCAAATAAAATAAAATATACTGTGGCCCCGGTCACACAAGCGAGATAATCCAGGGGGGAAGTGAGGCTTTTTGCTCCGGAGCAAAATGAAGCGCGGTATCACAATCCGACGTTTTCCCGAGGCTCCATGCTCAGACCGTCAGCTGCCGATCACATGGTGATGGCGAAGCGTGGCGACAAAGCAGTACCGCGTTTGTGCGCATACCATGGAGGTTTACAAGAAAACATCTGGTGGGACGTGGACGAGCGCCGGATGTGACAGGATACCAGCGCTTCCGTGATCAAATGCCCGCCCTCGCCCTGCATTTTCTGGATAATACTACACTTTCCCAGCTACTTTTTAACTCCACATCTTCGGCCGGATGCTACGGGTTGGAGAAGGGTGTGCGATGCTTGCCAGATGTTGCCATATGATCTCACCCTTTTAATCCGCCCGGCAGTCCTGCCTCTTGCACGGCAAATTCTCTGTGTGACTAGGAGTTGTCTTTTGTAGAAAAACAACAACAGAAAGACTTGTGGCATAAACTTTCATGACCCATAACCCATGTTGCCAGATACATGTGAATTGCACTCCTTGGGATGCATATGAGTACTAATAGAACAAAGATAGGAAAAATTAGATGAAAAGTGAGACCAAAAGAGATATGGTTACCATAATACTGATTCAGGTTTCCAGGATCAAGCTTCTCCACATTCTTCAAATTATATCTACTCTCTTCAAAAGAAATGCTACCCATTTATATGAGCCATGGATCATCCAAGAGGCAAACTGACAGTTCTAAATATGACCTTACATGGAAGCATTGCTGGTTGGCAAACTTCTTTTGAGTCCAAGAAAACAAGTGCTTTCTTATTTTAATTATTGCAGCACCTGAAAAGTTAGCAAAGAAATAATGTGCATTGTTCTGACTTGAAATGAGAATGCTCCACTGGTAAGAGTTGAAAGGAAAGTGAATGGCAATCTCTTTGCAGACAGGTTGTCCACTCTGGAAGCCATTAAGGGGAACTTAAAAGATTTCTTAAACCATCTCTCCCCCAGGAGTTGAAAGACAGCTCTCAGCCTGTTACCTGGACAAATTGCTGGTAGTCTGTTTCTTCCTCTTAAATGCCATTTTCCTTTATCAGTCTACACAATTCTTCCATTATCTGTGTGGTGAAAACCCTAGTTTCTCCTGCCTGACTTTTTAATGTTGAAATATACTTTCTTCATTTCACGGATCAACAGCCCTCAGCCCATGCGGCTGTTGGGCTGGGGGAATGAATTTGCCACCCAGTTGGAAGAGGCCGGCATTTGTTCGGGTGCCAACATGTTCATACAGGCATCTCAAGAAGGAGGGGCCAAGAAGGATATAAAATCTGGCCCCTCCTTTCCTTGTCAGCAGTCCCACTTGGTTGTCGGGGGGAGAGGAGCTCCATCGGGCGGCTTGCTTTGTGGGCCTACCTGCTGTGGGCTGTGCAGCCGAGGGAGCTCCTCTTCGTGCCGGTGCCTGGGCCTGTGAGGCCTCGTCGTCCCTTCGTCGGGCCAGGGCAGCGCAGCTGGAAGCGCGGCAGTGATGGATGTGTCGGTGGTGGCGGCGGGGGTGGCGGCAGTGGTGAGCTTCACAGTGGCGGCGGCAGCAGCACAACGGAAGGAGTTGGCGGTGGTATGGCGGCAGCGTTCAGCTGCATGGGCCTGAGGAGCTCAGTGGCAGATGGCGCAGCTTGGCAGTGGCGCCCGTTCGTGTGGGCTGCCCACCTTGCTGCTGTCGACGGTTTGGGGGCGTGCTTCGGGACTGCTAGCAGGGGGTGGAGGCTCCCTGGCCCCTGAGAGCCTGGAGAGCTGCTGCCAGTACTGAGTGGACCACATTGACCTTGAGGGAACAGGGGTCTGATTCAGCATAAGGCAGTTTCATGGTTCCCATTTTTCATTTACAGGGGCAGCTGTAGTTACATTATAAGGGCCCCAGGTGCCAGTGGTAAAGCTGAATTGAACCTTCAGCATCTCCTCCCCCCCTTTTTGTTCCCTCAGGGGCTTTGTTGCCGGGCCTTTGGGGGGCGTCTGCTGGCCTCAGGGTTGTCAAAGTAGCCTGCAGGCTGTGCCTGGGGGCCAGAGTGCAAATCAGCTGTTATATACGAGACTCGAGGCAGCAGGTGAACAATGATAACAGCTTTATTGAACACGAAGTCAGAAGAACTAGAACAAGACAAACAACTGAGCAACAGGCTCCTTTTTAAACAGTCCGGGCTTGGCAAGCCACGCCCACATGTCAGATAACAACCAATCATATTTAGTGCATAAAGGCCAATCAGTTTGCTTCCCTCCAGAACTTCCCTTGTTCTGATAGGTCGGTTTACAATACCTTGCATTAGATTCAAGCTCAATACAAACATACATTCCATTTCATACATAACAATCCTCCCCCCTAAGACGAGACAACCCTTGAGCAGACGTAGTCCTTCAAGTAAGAAGAACGCTGCTTGGCCCATTGGGATTGTCTTATACTTTCTGCTGGTGGGGTAGGAGGAAGAGTTTTGGCTCCCTGTTAGTGGGTTCAGCCTGATCCCTAATGGGACTGAAAGTCCGTGGCCTGAGTCCATAGTCGTGGCTCTGCACACCCTCGACTATGCCATTGCTTGGAAGTCCTCAGCCTGTTCAGAGTCTGGAGACTCTACCTGACTGTCCGTGTCAGGTACGTCGGCCACCTGGGGAAGGGAATCTGGGACTGAGTCAGCCCACCTTTTGCGCAACTGGTCTACATGGCGCTTCATCACTCTACCATCATTAATATGCACAGTATAATGGCGGGATCCCAAAACATGCGTTACAATAGCTGGTAACCATTTGTGCCCACTTCCATAGTTTCTAGCATACACACTATCACCTTCACAAAACACCTGAGGTTGGTCAGTGGACTCACTGTGCAGTGGCTGGGTTGTTGTTAAGTCTGGGTGCATACGATCGAACAGTGTCATTAGGTGTCGACCCATAAGAATTTTGGCCGGACTCTGCCCTGTCACCGAGTGCGGCGTGACGTGCTGGTGCAGGAGGAACAACACCACCTTTTGGCTCAAAGTTCGTCTGCACCAGATGGCTGAGTGTTTCCTTTGTGGTCCGCACCATTCTTTCGGCCTGCCTATTGGTTGCCGGGTGGAATGGTGCAGATGTGCTGTGGTGAATCAGATTTGCCACCAAGAAGGCCTGAAATTTTTTTGCGGTAAAACAGGTCCCGTTATTGGACACAAGAGTGTCTGGCAACCTGTGTGTGGTGAAAATGCGCTGCAGTGCATTTATCACCATCAGCGAAGTCATCTTTGATGTGGGGACCACTTCAAGCCATTTAGAATAGGCATCCACGATAATTAAAAAGATTTGGCCCTGAAACGGACCCACAAAATCAATGTGGACCCTTGACCAGGGTCGGTGGCATTTCTCCGACTGTTGTACCGGAGCTTGTGGAGGATCAGGTTGGGATACATGGCACTCATTACATCCCTTGACCCATGACTCGATGTCTGAGTCTATTTTTGGCCACCAGAAATACCCTCGGGCCAGCCCCTTCATTCGTACGATGCCGGGGTGGCATTCGTGCAGTGCCTCTAAACCACGGTTCCTCAATGTGGGGGGAACCACCACCCTGTTTCCCCACAGTAAACATCCCCAGTCCACAGACAGCTCGCATTGCCGTGATGCAAACAGCTTAAAAACTTCATCTACTCGCCCCACCAGCCACCCCCTCCACACCCAGTTAAGAACCCTGGCGATTGTGGAGTCTTTGGCTGAGGCATTTGCAATGTCTGAGGTGTGTACCGGAGGCATGGCCAGTTCCTCGAGGGCCATTACCTCAAAAGTCGGTGCTGGGTCAGAGTCAAGGTCCGGTAGGGGACAGCAGCTGAGGGTGTCAGCATGCCCCATGTTCTTGCCAGGCTGGTGTTCTAGGACATAGTGTCATGCCTGCCCCTGCTGATGTCATGCCTGCCTTTGCTGATGCCCCTGAACAGGCTCCTGAGGACCCTGAACAGGCTCCTGAGGACAGTACTGCAGCAGAAAGGCAAAGACTGGATCCTGTAGCTGAAAGCTATCTAAGTGGTGAGGAGGATAGAGCCTCCCAGGGAACACCTGCAAGGGATCAATCTCTGCTGCAGCCCAGTAATTCATCATCAGACTCGCCTCCACCTGTAACCAGGCTCAGGAATGTAAGAAGACAACAGCTGAGAGAGCGAAGGCAGAATGCACGCATGCGTGCCAGAAGATCTCTTAGCCCTGATTACTGACAGGATCCTGTCCTCACTCCTGGCTAGCTAATGAGTTGATTAGCTAGCACTGTATATATGCAAGTCTGTTGCCAGCAGTCATTTGTGCTGGCAACGTCGTTTGTTCAGGACCTGAATCCTTGCATCTCTGCTCCAGACCTTGTGGAATTCTTCTCGGCTTGATCCTTGGCTTTTGACCTTCGGCTTTGTTGACCCTGCGTTCATCTCTGACTCCTCTGGTATTGTTGTGATTTATGGACTTGAAACTTTGGTATGTCTGACCCTGCTTTTGGACTGTGATTTAAACCTGCTTGAACCTTGCTACCTGGTTTGCCCGGCTTGACCTCGGACTGTTCCTGGACTTTTGCTTGCTTGTGTCATGCCCCCTGGTCCTGCCGTGACAGATTGCCAGCACCCACAACGCTCACACATCCCCACCATGGAAGACGGAGCAACCGGAGGTGTGGACCCCATGGAGGAAATGCTAGCACAGGTACAGCACTTAACTCAAGCTGTGATTGCTTTGCAACAACAGGCTGCTACAAATGCTGTTGCTGTAGCAAATGCTGGTACACCTCCCCCACGTTGCCCAATAAATCCTCCTGATCGTTTCGGTGGGAATGTTGATGAGTTCCAGGCATTCCTTGCCCAATGTAATCTGTATATTGAGCTCAGGGCTCGGGACTTTGTTTCTGAGAAGGCTAAAGTTTGTTTCATTTTAAGCCTCCTTAAAGGGCAAGCTGCCAAATGGGCCACGCCCTTGCTGGTGGGGAATTCTCCCTTACTATCTGACTTCCAGGCTTTCAAGGCTCATTTTGCCGCTGCTTATGCCAATCCTGTGAAAGCTGAAACAGCTAACCGCAAAATAAGGGCTCTTACTCAGCATAAAACCTCTGTCGCTCAGTACACCAATGAGTTCCAGCTGCTGGCTCAAGACCTGACATGGAATGAGGCAGCGTTTATTGACCAGTATACTGAAGGGCTGTCTGACGAAATTCTAGATGAACTTGCACGCAGTGAACGCCCTGACACTTTACAAGCCCTCATCCATCTCTGTCTCCGCATTGATGGGAGGTTACAGAGCCGCCGCCAAAACAGAAAAAAGGCTCTCGCCTTCCCCAGCAGAACCCTTCAGACCTTCCACCGGCCTTCCTCCCCCGGCTCCTCTCCACCTCCTGCAGGCACAGAGCCCATGCAACTTGGCACCGCTCGGCCCCGCCTTACTTCTGAGGAGAAGCTGAGACGGCGCACTCAACAGCTGTGTCTGTATTGTGGAGAAGCCGGGCATTTTGCCTCCAGCTGCCCTGCCAAGCAGAAGCGCTCACCACAACCGGCTCCACCGGTAAAAGAGCAGCCCCAAGCCTGACCGGACCCCCCGGTTTGGGGCCTATTCTGGGGTCCTCCAGTACTCCATACTCACCACAGACTCCCTTCCTGGTGCCAGTGCGGTTGCAACTCCCAGACAACCGCTGGCTCTTCATCCACGCCATGTTGGACTCAGGGGCCGCCTGTTGTTTCATGGACATTCTTTTTGCCAAAGAACACGGCGTTCCCCTTCAAGAGAAGGCAACCCCAGCGCTTGTAGAAGCCATTGATGGACGCCTGCTCCGCTCCGGACCCGTCGTCCAAGAAACCCAGCCACTCACCTTGTGGATACAGCAGCACCAGGAACAAATAACTTTCGACTTGGTGAGGATGCCGAGGTTTCCAGTCATCCTGGGTCTCTCCTGGCTGCGCCACAACAACCCTCAGGTAGACTGGGTACATCAGGAGCTCCAGTTCGGCACCAGTCCTGCACCCACGCCTTCCGTGGAAACGATGGTAGACACCCCGTCTTCAGCACCATCGCCAGAACCATCACCAGCTGCTTTGCTGCTGGGCGCTGCGGCTCCCGCTTTACCTGCCACCTATCAGGACTATGCAGACGTCTTTGACGAAAAGGAGGCAGACCAGCTACCCCCGCATCGGCCCTACGACTGTGCCATCAACCTCATCCCCGACGCTCCGTTACCCTCAGGCCGCCTTTACCCAATGGCAGAACCGGAGCTGGCTGCGCTGAGGGACTATTTGGACAAAAATCTGGCCAGAGGGTTTATTCGGCCCTCTACGTCTCCTCTGTCTTCCCCAGTCCTCTTTGTGAAAAAGAAGACAGGAGACCTCAGGCTCTGCAATGACTACAGGGCCCTGAACAAAATCACCATACGGGATAGGTACCCCCTCCCGTTGATCCCTGAGCTCATGGACCGTTTGCGGGGAGCTCAAATCTACACAAAGCTAGACCTGCGTGGCGCCTACAACCTGGTGAGAATCAAGGCAGGAGATGAATGGAAGACCGCCTTTGGTACCCGCTATGGCCAATATGAGCACTTGGTCATGCCCTTTGGCTTGACCAACGCCCCTGCAGTGTTCCAACGCTTTATGAATGACATCTTCCGTGACCTCCTCGACCGCTTCGTGGTAATTTATTTAGATGACATCCTGATCTTTTCCGCCACCGTGCCTCAACACATTGACCACGTAAGGCAAGTGTTGCACCGCCTGCGCACCCATGGACTCTATGCGAAACTAGAAAAATGCGAGTTTCATCGTAAGTCTGTTGAGTTCCTGGGGCATATTATCTCCCCTGAAGGCACGCTGATGGACCCCAAGAAGGTGGAAGCCATTCTCCAATGGCAGCCTCCCAAAAACCGGAAGGATGTTCAACGCCTCCTGGGGTTCTCCAACTACTACCGCCAATTTATAC
>NW_015172606.1:77641-82221 GCF_001447785.1 Gekko japonicus | reverse complement strand
GCCCCGGACTTGGTCCGGCACTTTCATACAGCTTACCCGGACAAACCTGGCCCTTTCGATGAGGGGGGGCCTGAGGGGGGGATAGTGTTATGCCTGCCCCTGCTGATGTCATGCCTGCCTTTGCTGATGCCCCTGAACAGGCTCCTGAGGACCCTGAACAGGCTCCTGAGGACAGTACTGCAGCAGAAAGGCAAAGACTGGATCCTGTAGCTGAAAGCTATCTAAGTGGTGAGGAGGATAGAGCCTCCCAGGGAACACCTGCAAGGGATCAATCTCTGCTGCAGCCCAGTAATTCATCATCAGACTCGCCTCCACCTGTAACCAGGCTCAGGAATGTAAGAAGACAACAGCTGAGAGAGCGAAGGCAGAATGCACGCATGCGTGCCAGAAGATCTCTTAGCCCTGATTACTGACAGGATCCTGTCCTCACTCCTGGCTAGCTAATGAGTTGATTAGCTAGCACTGTATATATGCAAGTCTGTTGCCAGCAGTCATTTGTGCTGGCAACGTCGTTTGTTCAGGACCTGAATCCTTGCATCTCTGCTCCAGACCTTGTGGAATTCTTCTCGGCTTGATCCTTGGCTTTTGACCTTTGGCTTTGTTGACCCTGCGTTCATCTCTGACTCCTCTGGTATTGTTGTGATTTATGGACTTGAAACTTTGGTATGTCTGACCCTGCTTTTGGACTGTGATTTAACCCTGCTTGAACCTTGCTACCTGGTTTGCCCGGCTTGACCTCGGACTGTTCCTGGACTTTTGCTTGCTTGTGTCATGCCCCCTGGTCCTGCCGTGACACATAGTCATACGCTGACAAGAACACTGTCCAGCGCAACATCCTGGCTGACAGCATGTTGGGAGTTTGCCGGTCAGGCGCGAAAATTCCATGGAGTGGCTTGTGGTCTGTAGCCATTACAAAAGGTCTCCCATAAAGAAAGTCATGAAATTTCTTCACGCCAGCCACAAGCGCTAAGCCCTCCTTATTTATCTGCGCCTAATTCCTTTCCGCAGATGTAAGCGTGCTCAGATAGTAAGCGATAGGTGCTTCCCTACCATCAGCCAACACATGGCTTAACACAGCCCCCACCCCATACGGAGACGAATTCGCAGCCAATACTAATTGTTTCGATTCATCATAATGCGTAAGAACAGCATGGGAGGATAACAGTGACTTGATTGCGTGAAATGCACAATTGTGCTGAGGGCCCCATTCCCACCTTGCTTCCTTGTTGAGGAGCCGATGTAAAGGCTCAGCAATTGATGCTTTATGAGGGAGGAAAGCATGATAAAAATTTAAGATTCCAAGAAGGATTGCAGTTCCTTCTTGGATTCTGGTTTCGGTGCATTTTGGATCGCCCCTACCTTTCCCTCAGTAGGGTGGACACCACTAGCGTCGATTTGGAACCCCAAGAACTCCACGCTGGATACCCCTAAGTGGCATTTCACTTTTTTCACCTTTAACCCAGCCGCTTGGGAGCGACTTAACACAGACCTTAGGCATTCTGCCAGTTCGTCCTCAGACCTGCCGGCAATCAAGATGTCGTCGAAATAGGGTACCACCCCTGGCAGGTCCCTTAACAAACGCTCCATGAGGCCTTGAAATATGCCTGGGGCCACATTTACACCATATTGTAAGCGATTAACCTTGAATGCACCCCTGTGCATTCAAGGTTTGCGCCAAGGCGGCCTGGGGGTCTACTAGTAGCTGTTGATAAGCCTAGGCCAGATTTAATTTTTCAAAGATTTTACCCTCCCCATCTGTGGTGCTGGGAAGGAGTGGGGAGAGGCTTTTGAACCCATTTGCCTCTGGAATTCCTAAAAATCACCCTCAAGTTCTTTCCACCCCACTGGAAAAGCATAGGTGATACCTGGATGTTTTCCTGCAAGGAGAAAAACAGCTTGGGTGGGGGATCTTTACTAGGGAGAAAAAGAGGGGGGAAAGAGTTAAGAACCCCTTCCCATGTACAGGTCTTTTGTTTTCGATTTCTTTTGATAACAGAGAGAAAACCATCAGGACAAACACATTACCATGTGACTTTCAGCCCTCGAAAACCTTTACCCTGAACACATTTTATGAAAGTGTAGCAGTTCACACACACACACACACCCCGCTCGCAAGTCACTCTGTTGCAAGGACATTCTGAGCTTTTAATACACCAACTCTATTAAGCCAACATTTTTCTTTCATGCCTTCTTTTGTGTTCACAGATTGTGTACATCTCTTTGTTCTTTAAGCAAAAACAAATGTGCCTACAATTCAAAAGACATTGCAGAACGTACAGTGCCAGTCCTAAAATGACCCTAAGAGTAAGAGGAATGTCCCATCTGACTCCTAGTAAGCTGAATTACATATTTTCTTAGCTTAATGTTGTTCAAAATGCTAACAGTCTGTGTAACTGATTACTTGACTCTTAATTAAGAAGCTGTCATTATACCCAAACACACAAAACTCATCAGACATACATCTAAATGTATATGTGCTAATGCATGCATAGTCAAGCATGTAATGACATGTCTATAATTAGGAGCTGATTGCCAGACTGGCACATGATGAGGAGGCTGTAATATATTTTATTTATTTGATTTCATTTATATCTCGCCCTCCCCCACAAGTGGGCTCCGGGCAGGTCACAGGATGTCAGCTGAACACATAGTATATTAAAAAACTAAAAGCAAAAAAACAATTTAAACAAAGCAGCAATAAAATGACATATAAGAGCCAAGTTCCGTCAGATCACAATGAGATGGCAATTATTCAGACAGTTCATGGTGCCACCTGGAAGATGCTAGATTGGATGGTAATTAATAGCAACCTATTTACCCATAATGCTCTGTTGACCTCTAAGCAGGCGGTCACAATGGGCACTCTAAACCCTGCAGAGCCGCACAAACTGTGCGAGCGGGGGAGACCAAGATGGATCAGACGTCCGCCACATCAGCCAAAGGCCTGGCAGAACAGCTCTGTTTTACAGGACCTCTGGAACTGTAATACATCTCTTGAATAATTCAGTTTTGCATAGTTTGAGGAAAGCCATGAGAGTGGGAGCCTTCCTGACCTCCTCAGGCAGGCTGTTGCATAACGTGGGGGCCACAACAGAGAAGGCACTTGCATTGGTAGTTGTTGGTTTTGTCCATTTGCAGGTTGGCACCTGCAGAAGACCCTGCTCTGATGAATGAAGCTGTCATGGTGGAGCTTAGGGAGAGAGGCAGAGAGGTGGTCTTGCAAATATGAGGATCCATGGCCATTAAGGGCTGTGCATGGTACAGCTAACACCTTAAATTGAGCCCAGTATCTGGTGGGCAACCAGTGAAGTGCCTGCAGGACAGGAGTAACATACAGGCTCCATCTAGTGCCTGATAATAGCCAAGCTGAGGCATTCTGCACCAGCCAGAGTTTCGAAATTGTTTTTGAAGGGAGACCAATATGCAGTGCAATACAGTAGTCTAGTCTTGATGTTATTGTGGCATGGATCCAGGTGGCCAGATCAGCTGTATCAAGATTCTGGGCTATCTTTTGGGCTAAACTGAGTTGGAAGAAAGCTTTATTAGTGAAAAGTCCTTAGATTTACTCGTGATTTCAGCTCTAAGACTTTTTATTTGGAAAGAACAAGACAAAGTAGCCGGCTCGCAGGCCGGCTTATATGCCCCAAGGAAAACACACCTACACACACCCAAAACCCGTGAATGGTCTATCTACAGTGATTAGATTATTCCTAGGGACCCTAGGTTCCCGATTGGCAGGGAACTAGGATCCGAACGTCTATTGTGTTCGGGAGCAAAGCTCAGGTACTTCACCTGACCGCATGTGGAACCGGCCCAAACTGGATCACACACATGGCTGGGTCAGGACACAACAATTAGCAACTGCATTAATTTGCTTCTTCAGTAATAAAGCTGGGACCAGTATAACCCCAAGGTTCTTAACTTCGTCAGCAAGGGTCAGCTGAACTCCATCAAAAGTGGGGAGCACAATGTCCTTCGAGATCTGTGCCTTCCCACCCAGCATTACCTCTGTCTTTGCAGGGTTTAGTTTGGTTTTTTTCGCTCTTAGCAAATTTACCACAGTATCCAGGCAGTTATTCAGGACCTAAGGGTTTTATATAGAGATTGAAAAGCATGGGGGATAGGATTGCGCCCACAAAACATTGCTTTGGATAGCATAAGAACATAAGAAGAGCCCTCCTGTGTCAGACCAGTGGTCCATCTAGTCCAGCATTCTGTCTCACACAGTGGCAAACCAGTTCCTCTTGAGGATCAATAACAGGGCATGTTGCCTCTTGGCACTGGTATCCAGTGGTTTACTGCCTCTGAACATAGAGGAGCCTTCATGTGATAGCAGCTTAGGCAACTCCTCAGGACCAGATTGCTAAGAATGCTGTCTAAAAGTTACTGAAAATCAAGGCCAGCCTAAGGATGTATTATGGAAGGTCAGCAAGCATTGTGCCAGAGAGTTATAGTTGCAATAGAAGGTGCTTCAATATGATGAAAGAAGAATTACAACAGTGGAGATGGATGGATGGAGGGAGAGGAGGAGGAGAAGGAATGAGGGAGAGGAGGAGGAGAAGGAGAAGGAGAAGGAGAAG
>NW_015172606.1:74456-77465 GCF_001447785.1 Gekko japonicus | reverse complement strand
ACAGTTTGCCGCTCTTAACCACTACATCAAACGAAGGAAGGAAGGAAGGAAGGAAGGAAGGAAGGAAGGAAGGAAGGAAGGAAGGAAGGAAGGAAGGAAGGCTTGGCCTCTGATCAATGTGGCTTAGTCTGTCCATGACACTGGAAGGACAGGAATATGTGTTAATAATTGTAGATCTCTCCTTGATGAACTCTGAATGTCAGAAAATGGTTTTGTTCAAGTGCCTATCAGGGCTTGGAAGAGAGGAGCTTTCTCCCTAGCTGGAAGGAGGAAGTCATTGCATGTCTAGGTAAAAAGAAAGTGCAGTTTAGATGCTGGGTGAGATCCTTAAGAGAAGAAGAGAGTCACAGTTATGTATTACTTGAACCACTTTTGGGATGTAGGATCTCTCTATCTCTGGGACCTGAAGTGGGATAATGGATCTGCTGCTATGCAGGAATGTCTTTTTCTCTCCACCTGTGCTGTCTGTATCTTGGTAAATGAAGTAAAGACTACAAAACCATCATCAGTTTCCTGTGTCTTTCTTCCAAAGGGAACCAACCTAAGTAAGTGCTGTTCCTGGAACTTCTCAGAACTCAGAAATGTAGGGGGCGTATAAGAATATGAACTGACTCCGCTGGTAAACATTTGAGTTAACATTGGGTTACATTAAAGTTCTCCCTGTAGTGATCAATATATGAAAAAAATTAATCCATCGGTGCAAGTCATCATGTGACTTACAGTCAATGGACTGCTGTAACCAAAGGAGCCATTCCATCCCCCGAGGAATCCCTTGGCTTTTGGTGGGCTATTTTCTGTATTTGAGAGTTCTGCTAACTTACAGCAATATTCAAGGAATGAGATGGCATTGGTTTAAGTGCTGTAATTTTGGAAGAGGACATTTTGTGTCAAAGATGCTGGTTTGCATGAAATACTTACCATAATGCACAATTGATATGTATATTCTTGTAGCAATACTAGGTTTTGCACATTCTGTTCCTTCCGGGCATTTCGCGTAGTTAAATTTATAAGAAGGATCCAAAAGAATGCGAGTATGATTGAAAATTATTTCTCCCCCATACATACTATATAGTTAAAAGGAGCATCCGCCTTAAAGTGTCCTGAGAAGGTAACAACCATCTAAATTATCATTTTTCAATTTGCATACGAAAGCCACAGTGACCCCTGGAAATGCTAGATGTTTATATTCAGATGGTGCCATGAATGGCAACTTATTTAGTAGACATTTATGATAAGACAGAAGAACAGTTTCTTTTCTGTATGAATAATAAAATGAGCTTTCTTTCTTTTTTTCTTTTTTTCTTTTGGTTCATTTCCTTTTGCAAACCCATTTGAATTTGCACCTTCTAACTACTCGCCATGGGCCCAGTTCAGAGTTTGCTGTGGATACTTTCCTGTTGCAGATGAACAAAGGAAGTGAAGAGTAAGAATGAGGTGCTTTGAAGAAATCTCAGCTTTCTGGGGCTCCAAATTATTGGCTCTGTGTGAAGGCCATTGTTGGGAGCAGAAGGGGCTGCTGCCAGCTGATATCTTCTGGCTCTGTCTCCTGATCCCCTGATGTTCCTTCAACTGTGGCATAAGAAAAGAGAATTATGGCAGCAGGGTGTAGCAGAGCATCTTGTCCTGAACCAAATACATACTCCAGCTAGAATGGCTTATAATATCTTTTCCCTGACTTCCTGGAAACAGCTCAAAGACTCTGATGCTTCATTTCATATGCAGTATTTTTCCAGGATCCCTTTGCTTCCAATATCCCCACTTGCTTCCTTTTGGGTATGAGTGTGCACCCTAACTTGAGATGCCAAATCATTAGAAATCCACTCACTTACTGCAATTATGGCCCCACAGGGATTGAAACCTTTACATTCAGTTTGTCTTTGTGTAAATATAAGAGGCTATTCTATTTCCCACTAGGCTTTCTACACTCATGGGGAAAAAAAAATATCTTCTGATAATGACCTAGAAGCAAGAAATAAATAAATAAATAACTTTTGCGGAGTGACCTCTAGCCCCTGACTCTGCATTCAACCCAAGTTCTGGAGATAAGGCTAAACTTCCAAAAGAGAAGATGTTTGTAAATATTGTCATGAAGCTGCCTTATACTGAATCAAACCCTTGGCCCATCAAGGTCAGTATTGTCTACACAGAATGGCAGCAGCTCTCCAGAATCTCATGTAGTCTTTGCCATCACCTACTATTATAAGCACTGAAAGACACCCCTCTTTTCCTGTGATTCTTTTTTGGTATTGCTACATAAGAGGTGCGGTGGCTCAAGTGGTTTAGACACTGAACTGCAGGCTGTGGAAGGTTGGTAGTTCAGGAGTTCGAGACCCGGGTGCCGCATGATGGAGTGAGCTCCCGTCTCCAGTTCCAGCTCCTGCCAACCTAGCAGTTCAAAAGCAAGAAATTGCAAGTAGATAAATAGGTACCACTTCAGTGGGAAGGGAACAGCGTTCCGTGCGCCTCGGTGTTTAGTCATGCCGGCCACATGACCACGGAAACGTCTTCGGACAGTGCTGGCTCTTCAGCTTTGAAACAGAGATGGGTACCGCAACCCTAGAGTCGGACTCGACTGGCTTTCGAGCAAGGGAACCTTTACCTTTGCCTTTTTACATAAGAGGGGGAGGGAGGACAGCATGATATAGCCCAATCTCATCAGTTCTCTGAAGCTAAGCAGGGAGGGACATTACCAAGGAAGAGTGCAGAGGAAGGCAATGGCAAACCACCTCTGCTTCTCACTTGCCATGAAACCCCTCGCAGGGTATCTATGTTCCAAAATAGATAAGCAATTGGATAAGTATCGGGAAAGAAAGTAATATTAGCTGCAAATGAAAATTGAGTATTTTTAACAACTGGTATTGAGATTTGCCTTCTGTTTCTAGAATCTTGCTAATCATTTCCCTGATTTGTTCCTAAACTCAAAATCCCTCTGGTTATCTAAGCCATTCTATGTGAGTCTATGATTTTAAATTTATCCCTCACCTTATCCAATGTTTGTTTAATTCTCAC
>NW_015172606.1:35549-74394 GCF_001447785.1 Gekko japonicus | reverse complement strand
TTTGTAAAATGATTCACTCCCTATAAACTGTCCACTTACAAATGCATCGGGAGTATCTCAAACAAACATTAAATCAGCCTCTGGTATAATACTTGTAGGAATGAAAAAGGCTATTTCTTGCTTTTGCATTTGTAATAATTCCTCCTTTTTCAGGAAAAGGGAATTCTTGTGAACAAACTGATATTTCCAATATCTGTGAAAAGGAGGTGTCTTTTGTTTGGAATAAGGTTAACACAGATTCCAAGGATAATGATTGACATGATACTTTCATGTTTTTTAAAAGTTTTAAATAAAGTTTTTAAAAGTGAACATTCATATATTTAAGGTCATTTCTGAGAAATATTTTTGCCTTCTTGAAAACAGTATTTTTGACCTTAAAAGAATCAACACAGTCTTGTCTGGGGAACCCACAAAATACCCTCAGGATGCTTACCAGAACCCTGTCTCAATGGCTCACCAAAAGTTCCTTGTTGCCTCCATGTTGGTATACAGCTGCCTGATGAAGGTGTGAGATATATTTCTCCAAACTATATTCATAGTAGAGCTAGCAAAAAGTGCTTAACATCCACTAGCTCAGGCATTTCTACATTGGGGATGCCTGAGCATGAAGTAAAGAGACGAATAGGTCCATTCTGAAGGACCTGATGAACTTGGAAATAAACCCGTAAAAGTAACAAGCAAACAAAACCTAAGATTCATCATGAAAATTGGAATACAATAAAGAGCTAGAAAAAGTGGAAAGGCCATATTTTCCTCCATTTGTATAGATTTTTTGCCTTCTCAGGATAACTTCAGGGTTTTCCCTCGGGCTTGAGTGCAAGTAATTTATGTTAAAAAACAAAAACAAAGACAAGACATTAAGATTTTCAAGTTTTGTATTTGTAGAATGCCTGGTACCAGTGAACATCAGTCTCTTTGGGCCCTTTGGGCCTTACTGTGATTCAGACAATAAAACAAAATACTCTCCTTTTGAGTGTAATAGCAGGGAATAAAAACTGCCTTTAGATAAAAATAGTTCCTTTTGATTGTGCATTTCATCCTCACTCATTGCCTTCAGGCAACATATAACAATTTTGGGGCCATTTTACCCCCTCAGGTGCTGTTATGTAGCTATTCACCTTTCTGCCAATCAATATTTGTTATTATCTGTCTATCTGCTTGCTCTGAGTCTTGGGAAAGTTAATATACAGGAGCAAGCAATCACTGGAAAGGTTCTTTTTCTAGATGAGAAAAGACAGAGTGGTGGATGACATCTTTTGCACAGATTACAAGAATCCTTAGCAATGGCATTTTCTTTACAGTATTTGTGTTTAAATTTCATTTTTGCTAAGAATACCAATTAATATATTCTTTTCCTACTTTTATATTGACATAGATTGCTTAGGTACTCTACTGCAGGACCATGTGCTTAGAAACATAGGTGGGCATCCAACTGTCCATGAACTCCATTCAGTAGGACTTCCTAATTTCTCCTCCTGTTGCATCCCGCTGAGCCACCATGAAGTTTTGAACCCTCAGGAACAGCATAGGGAGCAAAGTGGGAATGCAATGTGGGACCAACAAATCTGTGGAAATCACTGCCCCATTTTCTGCACACAGAAAGGAGGAACTGCATGATTGGATGCTGGTTTGGGTCACATTCTGCTGGTTTGGGTCACATTCTGCTCAACAATTATAAGCAGGGAGCTTATTTTTGCTGAGCGGTATGGCCATCTGTGAACAGGTCAAGCCTGTTTGTTGAGTTCTGCCTACTCAACTGGTGCAGTACAACGCAATCAGCAGTATTTCATGCATGCATGTTCTCATACCTCCTGATGAGAGTCCTAGCTTCCCCAGTCCTCTACAGACCCATTGTTTTTGCACTCAGCCACCAATTGTTTAATTAATCAGCGAGCCACTCAGATGGTCAATCAAAAATTACAAATAAACATTGCTTAAATGTTTAATAAATAAAATAAATTAATAAACATTTCTTAAAAGTCTTTTTTTAAAAACACTTTTAGCCTTACAGTTTTTTGTTCATTTAAGTCCATGTTATCAAGGTTATGCCAATCATACACATTTCTTTCTCAGCCTCATGGAAATTATACTACTCCTGTGTCATTCATGACCCAGAGAGAAAATTATTTTTACCTACTGCACAGATGCAAAAGTGGCTTGCAAGGCAGAAGGAAATGAAACTGAAATATCACAGCCACTGTGCATCTGCAAAGCTGTTTGACAGCTGCTTGAAGCAGATGGCAGAAAGGCAAAGAGATGTGAAACTTAGCTCATGAATGATAGCAGCTGTTGAGCATGGTATGTTTAAGCGGGGGCCCTTTAAATGCTTTTTACAAGGGGCAGGGGCAGATTAACCATTAAGCAGACTAAGCACGTGCTTAGGGCACCAGGGCCAAAGGGGGCACCACAAAGTTGGGAAAAGGGTGAAAAGAAAAAAACCGAAAGAAGATTTGTTTTAAAAAAATTGATAAAACTAGTGCACATTGATCACGGTGCACCCTAGGGTTATCTTCTATTTTTTGTTGGCGAGGTGCAGCGTCATAGGCTATGACACCAAGATTGGGGGCACCAAGATTGGTCAGTGCTTAGGGCACCAGTGAGCCTTAATCCGCCAGCACCTGAACTCCAAGAGGCCCACCACTTGCAGTTTAAACGTGTGGTCAATGACCACCCCCTCCATCCTCTCCTGTAAGTTTTAAAGGGCCCTCCGGCTGATTGGTGGGCCATGTGCTCCAGCTGATCAGCTGGAGGGCCCTTTAAATCTTACAAGAGGGGAACAAGATGGGTGGTCAGGTCACCAGTGGTAGCTCTTGGGGGCAGGGTGAGGGGGCAGTACTTCCCCTGCCTGCCAGCCAGCAGCGGACAGGAGCCCTCAAAATTGGGGGATCCCCTGCCTCCACCTGAGGGCTGGCATCCATAGGCCAAGGCCTCCCCCTGATGTTGCCTCCTGGCTCTGGGATTCAGAGGGTTAGTGACTTTGAATGTGGAGGTTCCCCTCAGTCACCATGGCTAGTAGCCATTGATAGTCTTATCCTCCATGAATCTCTAATCTCCTTTTAAAGCTGTTTATTCCTTTGGTCGTCTTTTACATCCTCTGGCATCAAGAATTCCACATTTTAATCACTCTTTGTGTAGTGTTTCCTTTTGTCCGTCCTGAAGCTACTGTTCATCGGCTTCATTGGTTCCCCAAAATGATGCTCGGGAGACTCGGTAAAGTCCGTAGAAAGGACGGGCGGGACGGAGCGAGCCGCACTCCGCCCGTCGCCACGCTGGCGCAGTTCACACCCCTATAAGGGCACGTCTTATCCTCCCTGAAGCTTTTTGCCTCACATACGCCTTGTAAGCCTCTGAGCACCACCTCCCAACTGCCCGGATGCCTGCCAGTGCCATGCCCAAATTTGAGGTTGTTGTTGTCACCGCAACCCGAAGTGAGTGGGGTCCGAAGTCCCCAGGGAAGAGTCCCAGAGCAGCCACAGTAGCTCACAGCACCACAGTGAACTGATATCTTTTAAGGAAGGAGCTGTCCCTGTGGATGAAAAGTGGGCCTGGTTTGTGAGGCTGTATTGCCAGGAAAGCCCAAGTGGCCTGAACCAGAAATGGCCCCCGTCAGAGAAGCCTAGCCAAGCTCAAGTGAGTCCCCCAAGCCTGCTGATCTGACTGCCTGATGGCCAAAGTAACCACCGACCTGGTTACAAGCAGGTCACCAAGCACCAAAGGGCAGTTACTGGTGTCCGTACTAGAGCTTGCCACTAGTTCTCCCACCCACAAAGCGCCAAAAATGCTAGCGTGAAGGCTTCCTCGAACACCACCACCTTGTAAGGTGACTGGCAAGTGGTAATTAACTTTCTAATTAGCTTGGACAAGACCTTGAATGTCAGGGGTCTGCGGGGGTCCGGTGCCCTGGGACAAAACCTCTGCCAACCCTCAACCATTTTGCAGGCCTTGAATGTGTTGCATGGATCAAAAAACCCATAAGCTTTACAAAAAAAATGAGATGGCGTCCATGTGCACTTGGATAGTCTTAGGGGCAAAGCCCTGCCCATTCAGATGGGTGATGTAACAAAGAACTAGATCCGATGAAACAGAACAGGCATCTGGACCCCCGACGTCCCCAGAGAAGGCCAGGAAGGCTGACGATGCTGCTGCGTAGGAGGTGAAAGTTGAAAGAGCAAGAGAGTGGAATTACATTATTGAATGTTTCCAAGTTCCCAGAGATCCTCGGGGAATTGATCCGGGTGGAGACTGGCCTCCAGCGCCAGGCTGCAGTACCTCTCCTCCTGGAGGCAAGACAAGGCATCCACAATACTGTTACTGACTCCAGAGACGTGGCAGGTAGAAAATATTATGTTGGCTGATAAGCAGACCAACACTAGGTGACGTGGAAGACAGATCACACACTCAGAGTGTGAGGTTTGCTTATTCTCCACCCTAATCACTGCCTGATTGTCACACTAAAACTTCACCTTCCTATTCTGAAACTCATCAACCCGTATATAACAGCTGCTACTAAAATGGGGAACAGTTCCAAAACAGTCTTGTTCAATGTCTGTCCCAACACACCGAAGCGGCCACCAACTGGCTCACCAATGCCCATTAAAGTACACCCCAAATACAATGCTGCCTGCCACATCTGAGTGAATCTGGATGCTGTCAGCCAGATCCAATGGTGCCTACCAAATGGTGACCCCATTATAATTAGAGAGAAAGGCCTTTGGTCACCCTGATATGGTGATGTGGTGTTGAGGCCCCAGAGGTGGCCCGTGTCAAGAGCACACAAAAGGCCCATCCTGGCATGAACACCCAGCATGCAAAATTCATATAACCTACCAGGGACTGAAGCTCTTGCACTGTACGCTTGGCACAAGACAGGATTGACACGCTCCAATTGTCCATCAGTCTCAGGATGATGAGCTCTACTGAGACCCTGTTCAATGCCCAAAACCTGTAGGAGCTCATCCAGAATTTGGCAACAAACTGAGCTCCCCGGTCGGATATTATTTTATTCGGGGTGGAATGCAGCCTCACTGTATGATGCATGAAGAGCCTTTGTGGTAGGTAGTTGTTTGCATAGAATGAAATGGACCTGTTTAGAGAATAAGTCCACAACCACCCAAATCACTGGCCTTTGCTGGGGGGTAGATCCCTTATGAAGTCCATGGAAATAATTTCCCAGGGTCTATTGGGTGCTTCCAGGGGCTGAAGGGTTCCCGGTGGTTTTCCCGGTCTCCATTTACTCATTAAACAAGTTTGGCACGATCCCACGTACTGCAAAATGTCATCCTGCATGTGCGGCCACCAAAACTGCTGCTGTAGGAAATGCAGGGTTTTTACAAATCCATAATGTCCAGCTAATTTGGATTCATGCCCAAAATGCAAAACCTCTCCCTGCAGGGCTTGTGGCACAAACAGTTCCCCCCCCCATACCAACAACCATCCGGGTTTTGTTGAATAGAAGGGTCCTTAGCAACTTCCTCCCTGTCACAGTCTGAAAAGGCAGCTTTAAACTTGGCAGCCCACGGCTCCCTTTCCCTGCTCTCCTCCACCTGTGTGCAACTATGTGTCATTACTGCCCCTCCCAGCTAGGAGGAACATGGAGTCCACCACCTCCTCCTGTTGACTGGCATGCTGGGGAAGGCAGGAGAGTGCATCTCTGAGGAAATTTGATTTGTCAGGGAGATGTTGGAGAGTGAAACAAAACTTGGAGAAAAACTCCACCAATCTAAACTGTTTCATATTCAAGGTTCAGGGGGGTGCACAATGCTTCCACCTTTTTATGATCTGTCCACACTTCGAAAGGCACCCTAGCCCCTCCAACCAATGACACCAAGTAGTAAGGGTGTGTTTGATGGCTGCTACCTCCTTATCCCAAACTACCCAGTTGCATTCAGTGTAATTGAATTTTTTAGACACATAGGCTAGGGGGTGGAGTTTTCCATCCTCTCCCTTTTGCAGGATCGCCCCACCCCCCGTAGCCACATCTGACACGTCCACTTGTACCACAAAAATCCAGATGATGTAAGATGGGCTCTGAGGTAAATAGTTCTTTGAGGTGGTCAAAAGCCTGTTGACACTCTGGAGTCCAATTTAACTTGGTTTAGTGCTTTCCAGCCCCTTCCCCTTAGTTTTAATAGATCCCTGAGGGGCAGACTCACTTGGGCAAAGTTGGGGATGAATGGGCGGTAGAAATTCACAAACCCAAGGAAGGATTGGAGTTGTCTCTGGATCCGTGGGGCCTCCCACCCTGGTACATCAGCCACCTTCTGCGGGTCCATCCCCCAACCCCTTCCCTGAAATACAGTAGCCCAAGAAGTCTACTTCTTCCTTATGGAACTCACATTTGGAGAGCTTAGCAAAAAGCTGGTGTTCATACAGCATTTCCAGCACTTCCCTCACCAAAGTCACATGTGAGTCCTTATCTTGTGAATAAATCAGGATATCATCAAGATAAACCAACACCCCCTTGGACAGGTGCTTGTGCAATACTTCATTTATTAGGTTCATGAACACCCCCAGGACCCCAGCCAACCCAAAATACATAACCAGGTATTTGAACTGCCCCAAAGGACAATTGAATGCTGTCTTGTGTTCATCCCCCTCCCAGATGCGTACCTGAAAGTAAGCGTCTCTGAGATCCAATTTGGATTTTTTTACCCCTAGTGGCTTGTACTAGGAGACCTTTAATCAGTGGGAGGGGGTATGCATTAATAGTTGAGACAGTGTTTAGGCCCCGGTAATCTGTACACAGTCTCAGCCCACCCATCCTTCTTCTTCCGGAAGAGGACAGGAGCTGCAAATGGCGAGGAGGCGGGCTGAATGAACCCTCGGAGGGTCCTCTGAATGCCTGGAGGGTCCTCTGTCTCCCCTACTGTAGAGTCACTATTGGAGGGCTCTGCAAAAACCAGAAGAAATATCAAAGACAAAGCCAATAAGACACAATAATTATTTAATATTAAAATATAAAGCTCCCTTATGCCAAGCCAGACCATTGGTTCATCTAGCCCAGTGTTGTCTGTTTTTATTGGCTGAGTTTCTATAATGTCTCAGACAGGGATTTGCAAACGCTAAGATTGAGACTCAGATTCTGGGTTTTTTTTCTAATATTTAAAACTTGAGTGAAAACCTTTAATATTGGAATTAAAATTAATCTTTTAGGAAATCATATTGGTTTCTGTCAGTTTCAGTGGGATATGGTCTTCTAGGTACTACTCCCACCACATATGGTCTTCTAGGTACTAATCCCACCTCTACCTGGTGTGAAATTCTCTTTTGCCTCTCCCTGCCAAATTTCAGACACACAGGAACTTTGAGGCCAGGTCTTCCCATACAGAATAATCACGCTTTAGAATTTAAAGAGCACACAAACCACCAAACAGCTGTTTGCTGGGGACACTTCTCCTCTCCCTGCTCCTGTGCCTCCTGAGAACCAAAATGCTCCTGAAATTCTGGGAAACAAGTTATCATTACTCTTTGAATTTCCAGAGTGTTTGGGTCATTTTAGGCTGGGGGGGGGGAACCAAGTCAGTCAATTGGTCAGGGTTTAGGTATTTTATTTTCATTTTAAAATTGACCCTCCATTGCCTACTTTCTTTTTTAAAGCATAAATAGAATGACCTGTCCTTTTTCTTTGTGGGGCTAATACCTGTCTAGGCAGGACACAGAGAGTGATTTTTGTCAAAAAATGGAACATTGCAGCTATCAGTGCTTTTACATGAAACGACAATGAAAAATCTCAGATCCTGCATCTGGAGCTCCTGCACACTTAGAGATTGTGGGAAGCTTTATTATTACTACCCTCTCACGCATCATCTGATTTGGGGTCCTTGTATAGCCTCAGCTTCTGCCCCTGTCTGGTACTCCACTTTGTGCAGCCCTACCAGCTAGTGTAAGCAAAACTTGAATCTCTGCAGGGCATGTAGACTGGCTCACACTGTCTACCTGGTATGATAGGGGAGAGAGCCTGCTCTCTGTAATCTGCCCCATGGGGAAACAAACCCTTTGCCTTTTCCCCCTGCAAGGCAAGTGGGCTGACACTGCCTACCTATCAAAGGCATAAACTATGGGGGGGATCAGGGGTCTGGGCCTGGCAATATTGAGTTTAGAACTTTCCTTTGGGCTCACCTTTTTTCTTCTGGGCTCACTTTCTAACAAATGCTAATTGAGCTAGTATTGTTAAACATCCCCCTTCTCCCCCTCCTCGTCTCCTAGCACAGAGATGTCAAATGGAAGTAGCAGAAACATTCTGATACTGGAATGACAGCTCCTGAGAGTGGAATTATGATCTCTAGCAATGAAATCTGTGCTCTGAAACTGGAATGTCAGGTCACAGAGTGGAATGACAACCCATGGGAATAGGCTCAGTGCTCTGTGGCCAGAATGATCGCCTCCAGAGTGGAATGATGGCCCCTGGGAGTAGCAGAGGTGTTCTGGGACTGGAATGACAGCCCTCAGAGTGGAAAGATAGTCCTAGAATGCCTCTGCAAGTCCCAGGGGTTGTCATTCCAGTCCCAGAACACTTCTGCTAATCCCAGGGACTGTCATTCCACACTGGGGGCTGTCATTCCAGTCCCAGAGCACTGAGAAGATTGCTACTACTCTGGACTCTGTACATTGCTCAGAAATTGAGTACACAGCAACTGTTTTGTATTCTGCCATGGCTCAGAGACTCCAGTCATGCATTTAACAAATGAAGGCATCTGTGACGCCACAATTTAGTAAATTTCAGTACAAAGTCATTCTTATGAATAAGGCAGAAACAACACTCCTATAAATGAATGTCGAGGGAAACTTTTAAAATGTTCCCCTACAGGCTTTTCTGTATTGCCTCTCTTACTGTCAAATCTGTGGCCATTAGTTTTTCTGATGCATATGGTACATATATTTGCAGATCTTAAAGGTAAAGGTAAAGGTTCCCTTGCTCGAAAGCCAGTCGAATTCGACTCTAGGGTCGCGGTGCTCATCTCCGTTTCCAAGCCAGCGCTGTCCGAAGACGTTTCTGTGGTTATGTGGCCGGCATAACTAAACACCAAGGCGCACGGAATGCTGTTACCTTCCCACCAAAGTGGTACCTATTTATCTACTTGCAGTTTCTTGCTTTCGAACTGCTAGGTTGGCAGGAGCTGGAACTAGAGACGGGAGCTCACTCCGTCTTGCAGCACCTGGGTCTCGAACTGCTGAACTACTGACCTTCCACAGCCTGCAGTTCAGCATCTTAACCACTTGAGCCACCGCAGCTCCTTAAAGGGACTACAGCAGGAGACTGCTGAGATACCACTATAACCACTGGCCAACTCCCACCTTTTCCAGGGTTTAACCCAGCCCAGGGGCACTGCTGGGGAGGGGTTCCCAGGGGTTCCCAGCCCCCCTAAATTTTTGGGGAGACCCTCCCTAAATCCCACATGGCTCCACCTACATAGATAGTGACAGTGGCCTGTGACATCACTGGCTCCTCCCTATGATGTCACTGGGCCCCATTTCTTTTAAGGACCTAGCATAGCAATGCCTCTGGTCCAGCCCCAGCCCCCCCCCTCGGGGAAAATGGAAAGTCAACGCCCCTGCTACTTATCATAGCCACTGTCTCAACCTTGCCCACTTTGAAAGTGGGAGAGTTACCTAATGGAGGTGGCTGCAATATTCAGTGTCTCTGTTCCCCAGCAGCATGCCTTGCTGCTCCCAACACGTGTTCATCTGTCAATGCTGAGTCCCTACATTGCCCCAGCCTCTCTTGCCTCCTGCTGTCTACTGTCCTTTAGGCCCTAGATTAAAACATGTATTTTTCTGCAGCCTTTTGATTAGGGTTTTTTAATGGTATACTTCTGGTCTGGTCTGTTTTATGGATAATTTTATGCTGTTTACATCCAATGGCTAGTTTTATATTGTTATACTATTTTAATTCTTTTTATACTACTTTAATTTTATACTAATTCATTTTATACTAATTTTATTTTTGTACTATTTTAATTTTAATACACCTCAAGCAGGACTCTAAATTCTATATTTAGGACTCAATATTCTAAATAAATAAGTAAGTAAGTAAGTAAGTAAATAAGTAAGCCAACATCTGAGAGAATGAAACCAGATATAAAGGTGTTAGAATAACTGTCAGATCAAATGGCTTTTGTTCATTTCCAGATGTCAGAAATAATTTCATTCAAATTAGGATTATTTGCTGTATTTCCAAATGGGGCATGGTTCAACTGAATCATGTACAATTAGTACAGCTTCCTGCCAGAGAAAGGCCTTTTATTTTTATTTTGGTAAACAAATTTTTATTTTCTTAGGAACATAACATATAAGATTAAATCATTCAGTCCATTGTTTACCTCATTCCCTTCCTCCCCTCCCTCCAGTGGCTTCCCGCAATGCTTCTCCCCCTTCTTACAAATTTCATTATATCATTAACACATCATTTGTTATCATCCAACCTCAAGATAACATCATTTGACTTAATATTGATCTAAACATATTAAGTTTTGTTTTACATCCCAGTTCTTTTCCAGATATATTTTAAAGTCATTCCATTCTTGAAAAAACACGTTGTCTTCTTGATTATTCAACTTCTTTGTAATTTTATCCATTTCTGCCATGAACAGAACTTTTTGTATCCAGTCTTCGATTTCTGGTACTTTCTCAGTCTTCCAAAATTGTGCATAAATCATCCTCGCTGTTGTAATAAGGTACCAGAATAAAGTCCTTTTAGTCGAGTTAACTTCTTCCATTTTTAGTCCCAAAAGCAGAATTTCAGGCGCTTTCTTGAAAGAGCACTTAAGTATTTTTTGCATTTCTTTGTGGACTTTTGTCCAAAAGAGTGTAGCTTTTTCACAAGTCCACCACATATGGTAAAATGAGCCCTCATGTTTTTTACATTTCCAACATTTATTTGACATATTCTGGTTCATATTTGCAATTTTCTTTGGGGTCATATACCACCTATACATCATTTTATAACAATTCTCTCTAACATTGGTACAGGGTGATATCTTAATAGCATTTTTCCACAAATATTCCCAGGTTTCTATGTCAATTTCCTTGTTCATATTTATTGCCCATTTTAACATTTGCTCTTTCACAGTCTCATCTTCTGTATACCATTTTAACAACACTTTATACATTTTAGAGATATCTTTTCCCCCTCCACACTCCCATACCTTTTCCATTTCATTTTTTTCCTCTCTAAAACCATAATTTCTTTTGTCTGACCTAAAAAGGTCAGAGATCTGCATGTATTTCAACCATTCATATTCATATTCAATTTCATTCTGCTTTTTCATTACCCATTCTGTTCCCTCTTTTTTTATTATGTCTTTATACAGCAACCAATCTTTGTCTCTACGTCTTGAGTAAGATGTTAACACTTCCACTGGTACAATCCAAAGTGGCCTTACATCACCAAAATATTTTTTATATCTCATCCATACCACAAATAATGCTTTTCTTACCACATGATGCTTAAAAAAGCTATCCATTTTTGTTTTGTCATACCATAAATATGCATGCCAACCAAATCTACAATCATGACCTTCTAACCCCAATAGCTTATCATTTTCTAATTTCACCCATTGCTTCAACCAGGTCATACAAACCGCTTCATAATATAATCTGAGATTTGGTAGCTGTAGTCCACCTCTGTCCTTGGCATCACAAAGTATTTTCATCTTAATTCTCGGTTTCTTGCCTGCCCAAACAAACTTTGATAGTTCTTGTTGCCACCTTTGCAGCAAATCTGTCTTACTAAGTATTGGTATTGTTTGGAACAGGAACATCAAACGTGGTAGGACATTCATTTTTATAACTGAAATTCTTCCCATCAGTGACAAATTCATTTTGTCCCATTTCTTAAAGTCTTGGGTTAACTTAGCCCATAGTTTTTCATAATTGTTCTTATATAAGTCTATATTCTTTGCAGTTAACTCAATGCCTAAGTATTTCGTCTTCTTTACCACTTCACATTGTACCAAATTTTGTAGTTCCACTTGTTTTTGTTTCGTCATATTTTTGCAAATAAGCTTCGTTTTATTCTTGTTTACATAAAATCCTGCCAATTCTCCAAAATCTTTTATTTTTTGAAATAGTAACGGTAACTCTTCCGTCGGGTTTTCCACAATAAACATTACGTCATCTGCAAAAGCACGGTATTTATATTTAAAACCTTTATGTGTCAAACCCTTAATCTCTTGATCTTGTTGTATTTTTTGTAAAAGTACCTCCAACACCCAAATGAACAATAGCGGTGACAAGGGACAACCCTGCCGAGTACCTTTCTGTACCTTGAAGCTATCGGTCAATTCTTTATTTACATTCAGTGTAGCTCTTTGTTCCGAATAGATAGCTTCAATACAATTTCTGAACTGTTGTCCCGTATCAATTTTTTCCATCATCTGTAACATAAACTTCCAATTAAGATTGTCAAATGCTTTTTCCGCATCCACAAACAAAAAAGTTACCTCTTTTTCAGGGTGCTTTTCATAGTATTCCACTGCGTCCATTACTATTCTTACATTATCTCGAATTTGTCTTTTTGGCAGAAAGCCCGCTTGATCTTCTGAAATCACTGTTTGTAAGTAGTTTTTCACTCTTTCTGCAATAATTTTTGCAAAGATCTTATAGTCATTATTTAGGAGAGAAATTGGCCTGTAGTTCTTTACATTCGTTAGTTCTTGGCCTTCCTTTGGTATCAATGAAATGATTGCCTCTTTCCATGAGTCTGGCACTTTCTTGCACATCCGTATGTCGTTGGATAAAGCTTCCAGGGCCGGGACAAGTTCCTCTTTCATTTTTTTATAAAACTTCGCGGTAAATCCGTCCGGCCCTGGCGCCTTCCCCAACTTCGCTTCTTCAATTGCCTTCCTCACTTCCTCTGTTTGGATTGGCCCATTTAGTAAATCTTTAAACTCTTTGCTTATTTTGGATAGTGGAATCTCTTCTAAATATCTTTCAATCTTCTCAAGATCAATTCTATTTGCTTGAAACAATTTAGCATAATACTTGAAGAAACTTCTCTTTATACCATTAGGGTCAACGAATTCTTTTCCTTCTTCTATAATTTTGGTTATCATTCTTCTTTCTTTTCTTGCTTTGAGTTGCCAAGCTAGATATTTCCCCGGTTTATTCGCCCCTTCAAAAGATTTCTGTTGTAACTTCTTTAAATTCCAATAAAGCTCTTGGTTCAAAAAATCATTCAGCTGTTCTTTCAGCAACTGTAGTTCTCTAATAATCTTCTTTTTCCCCGGTTTCTTCTTCAGTTCTTTTTCTTTTTGGGCTATTTGTTCCAATACTTCCACTTGCCTTTGAAGTTTTTCCTTCTTTTGCTTCACATTTTGTGAGATGAGAATCCCTCTCATCACAGCTTTGTAAGCGTCCCACACTACCTGTATTGAAGTCTCTTTATTCAGATTTTGTTGGAAATATTGTTTTGTTTCTTCTTTTAACATTTCCATAACACCTTTTTTATCCAACAAATCTTCATTTATTCTCCAAAGAAAGGATTTATTCCTTTCAGTAGAGGTCCACAAAACAGGGTTGTGATCCGAGTTACATCTAGGCAGGATTTCTATTTTTTGTGTTTTCATTGACAATTCTTCTGACATCCAAATCATATCAATTCTGGAAAAAGAGCAATGTCTATTGGAATAAAAAGTAAAATCTTTCTGCGTTGGGTTCCATTTCCTCCACACATCTTCTAGTTTTTCCTGTTTGACTAGTTCAAAAAAGTTCTTTGGCAATTTTCCACTAATTTCGTTGCCTTTTTGTGATTGTCTATCCAGCCGATCTATAGTTCCATTAAAGTCTCCGGCCAAAATAACTTGATCATAAGTTTGTCCTTGTAGGTGTTCAGTTAAGTCCTTAAAGAACTTTTCTTTTGCTCCATTGGGTGCGTATATATTGACCACCAGTGTCTTTTTCTGTTGAATCATCACTTCCACACCCACATATCTTCCTTCCAAATCTTTGAAAATTTCTTTAGGTTGTAAATCCTTTTTCACATATATCACCACACCTTTTTTCTTATTTAAGGCCGAGGAATAAAATTCTAATCCCAATTTAACATTTTTTAAATATTTGGCATCCAGTTTTCTAATATGAGTTTCTTGCAAGCATATCAAGTTACAATTTTGTTTTTGTATCCAATAATTGATTCTTTTCCTCTTGTTAGGTGAATTTAATCCATTCACGTTCCATGACAACAATTTGTAATCCATTGTAGATTCTTAATTTAAAGTTCTCCAAAGACGTCAGAATTGTCCGCCTTAAATTTATAAAAATCCGTCACCGACCTGATCTGGACTCTCCCACCTTTGTAAGTAAAGGATAAGCCTTGTGGAATTTCCCATCTGTACCTAATATTCAAAGTCCTCAGTTTATCCACCAAAGGCTTATACCTTTTTCTGTCTTGCAGTACTGCTCGGGGGAGTTCTCTCATCACCATAATCTTGTTTCCTTCCATTTCAAAAGGGACGGTGAATTGTTTCTTAAAAATATCTTCTGTAGTTGTTCTTGTTACAAATTGTACAATAACATCTCTTGGTAAATTTTTCTTTTCTGCAATTCTGGAGTTCACTCTGTATATCAAATCAAAATCAGAGTCCATTGTCCCTTCATCTTCTTCCAAATATGATGTTATTGCCTTCATCATTTCATCTCTTATATCTTCATTTTCCTTCTCTTTAATGCCCCTGAATCTCAGATGGGTTTGCATCCTTCTGAACTCCATCATTGTTTCTGATCTTCTAAATTGCTGAGTCAAAGAATCCTGTTTTTCTTCCACTTGTTGCATCTTCTCTTCCACTTCCGTAGTTTTGGTTGCATTAGCCTGAATCTCCTTTTTGACTCCTTCTATTTCTTGCTTGATTGAAGTTATCTCAGTAGTGACCAAATCTTTAATTGCCGCTATGTTCTTCTCCTGAACCTCTTCAAGTTGTTTCAGATGAATCTGAGTCTGCTTTGCCATTTGTGCCTCCAGTTGCTTTTCAATCTGTTCCCCCATCCTTTTTTCACTTTGTTCTCCCATAGCTTGTATTGCTTCCAGCATCCTTTTCTCCATTGCCTCCATGGCAGCATACATCTCTTTCTTATCCTTCTCCCTCTCTTTTGACATCTTGGGGGTTGGTGTCAGCCTAGTTGGTGTTGAATTAGTTCTTGGTCTCACTTTTGGCTTAACGTCAGGATCAGAGTCAGCTCTTTTCGGTCCTCTTCTGGTCTCCGTTTTGGTGCTTTTCCTGCGGTGCGCAAATTCACAAACAAACAGTCTCTTCTAAAGGGTAGCCTTCAATCAGCCATTCCCTTCTATTTTCGCTTTTAAAAACCCTCTAAAAGAAGTTTAAAGTCAAATTTAAAGTCAGGTCCTCCTCAAAATGTCGGGCGCAACTTCTCTATGGTATTCGGGTATAGAGTAGGTCAGGTTACCGTATTCCAGGTCCCGTCTGTTCGTATACACTCACTTCCGGTTCTGCTCTCTTGTAGCTCCGAGTCTCTTCCTGTTGGCTTCCTGTTGGCTTCAGCCCTTCTTTCAGGGCTTCCTCTTCCTGTTCCAGCACCTCGGAGTATTTTTTTCGTTACACCGGCCTGCTCCTCCCGCGATACAGTTCGTCAGTTTCGGTTTTCGGCTGCGCACATATCTCAATTCCCACCGCAGGAATGTTAAACAATGTTCTTTTTTACTGTTTTAAAGCCTTCAATCAACTATTTTCTTTGCCGGAATCGGATTTCTGGGAATGTTTGGTCATTTCCCGCTCAACCGCTTGTTTCAATTTTTATCTTATCACAGTTCAGGTAAGCGGCACGTTTATTGTTATCTAGCACGATCAAATCGGGTTTCGCATTGCTTCTTTTCACTTACTGTTGTTGCCCATCTTCAAGAGGTCGGCTGGTAGAGAGCTTAAACCGGTAATCCGGCTCGAACGGCCGCTGCAGAGTTGCTTGGCACTTGCCTTCTTCGGGGGAGGAGATCAAAGCATGAAACGGCTCCTTCGGGAGCCGGATCACGCCAACCTCACACTCCCTCTTAGGCGCTGCTGCCTGCTTGTCCCCCCCCCTCACTGGGGAGCGATGCGTTGGGCTAAAAACTGCCCAAGCTGTCAAAAGCGGCCGTCGCTCACTTCGCACAATCGCGAAAGTGTGTCAGTCCTCCATCTTAGCCCGACCGGAAGCCGAGAAAGGCCTTTTATAATACCTGTCACTCAGAAGCCTTTAACTGAAGATGATAAAGATTTAATCTAGTGCCTTTGGTATATAAAACATGTACTCGACAACTGAGCTGGGGCCCCTCAAAATTAGAAAGTTAATTCTTCTGTATGTTACCTGAAGGAAAAGCAATCTGTGGCTATTTAGCTGTTAGATTTCCCTCATGAATATTGGAAAAAGAATGATTGCACCTTATTAGTTTGACCTTAGTACCTTTAGATCATTTAATGAACCAGAAATTGGTTTCATTTATAAATGAATTTATTGAGAACATTTGATTGCTGTCTCTCCAGGCCTGCCCCAGACTTAATATGGTGGACAAGCAGTAAAGCTGCCAGCTCCTGGTTGGGAAATACCTGGAGATTTTGGGGGTGGAGCCTGATGAGGGCAGGGTTTGGGAGGGGAAGGAATTCAATGAGGTATAATGCCACAGAGTCCACCTTCCAAAGCAGACATTTTCTCCAGGTGAAATTATCTCTGTCGCTTGGAGAGATCTCCAGCAACCACCTGGAGGTTGGCAACCCAACAAGCAGTCAGTTTACCTTTGGAAAACTTCTGTAGCCCTTCCCCTTCAAATACAGTGAGAAGGGTATGAGTATGGGTATGATGCCCCCCACCGGCCAGGGGCCCCATCAATGTACCAAGATATATCCGCATGATTGAAGATGAGTCACCACTCTAGAAGTGCCAAGGTTGCCTGTTTTATTGATCTCAGTTCCAACAAGCAGTTCCAAGGTTAACAGTCACCCTGCAGCCTAGCTGGTTTGTCCCTGATTGCCTCCACCTCCTTTCACCCAGGTTCTTAGGCTAGCTTTCTCTGGTTGAGGTCCTTCACCTCTGGTCTTGGCAGCTTTTACCTCTGGCCACCTCACCTTCTGGTAGGGTTGATGCTGACAGTAGCTAGGGCACCAAGGGCTGACCATTGCTAGTTGTGGCCTCTTGGCCAGGAATGCTGCTTTCCCCATCCAGGGGAGTCCTGTGTCTCTACTCCTATAGAGAACTCAGGCCCAGCTGGCTACTTTCCTTCCCAGTTTATAGTAGATCCCAGTCAGGTACTCTCTCCTCACCTCCTTCAGCTGGGCCTTTTTTATCCTCCTTCTCTTGGACCGGTCCCGTTCATGCAGCCCTCTGCCTACTTCTGAATAGGTCTTTTCTCCCAAGGAGACCTTTGTCCTCAAGTAGGTTTTTTCTCACCCTCAGGAATTGGCCCTGGTTCCCCCATCTGCTCCTGCCATGCCCTCACCAATCCCTCCTTGGGACACCTTCTTCTGCTCCATTACAGTGCTTCTGGCATTCTTAGGGCAGTGCCACCTCTTCTCCCCCAGGTCTGGGGTTCCCAGGTGTGTGCCAATAGGGCATAAGGGCACAGAAGCATTTCCATTCATTTTGACAGCAGGGACAACTTTGAGCTGGCAAAGGATACATATACAGAACTGCCCTCTGTGTTGCAGTAAATGGGGCAACCAACTGCAGGAGCTCTGAGTGGGTGGCAGTGCCCACACAAGGCTCTGAATTTGGGGCGCAACAAGTAGCATTGCCTGAATATGACTGTAAAAACTTAACCAATTTTTCTAGAATAATCCTGGATTTAAGTGAGTTTCCTGTACAGTAAATTCTTTGGAGATTTCAGCCAACCCTGATATAGTATGCACCTTACTTGTGCAATCGGAAAAAGAGCGTGAGCCTTGTACTGTCCAGTATTTCCTTTCCTTATTAGCACTTTCTGAGCCAGCAGATACTCGAAAAGGATGGAAATCTTTGCTCTGAAATGCACTAATGTGGGATTCTTCCTATAATCTACAAGCTCCTGGCTGTGGAACTGACATAAAGAGGCAAGAGGGGGCACAGCTGGCTTGCAAAACTCTGTCATTAGCATGTCTGCATCAGCAAAATTTGTTCAGAGCGGGTCACCCAGCTGGATTTTAATACTACGGCAGCTCTTGTTTTGGAAACTGGTATTTTTCTTTCCTTTATAAGAGAGGCGGGTAAAATAACAGAGCCAACAAAAAAGTAAGTGTTTGGGGGTGGGACGGGGCTATGGGAAATTTTAGGCCTATTGGCCTTGGCAATCTCTCTGTAAGAAATTAGTGGCAGTTGCTGTTTTCCAAAGGCCTTTCGCCAGGCAAGGCAGTATAGCCAAGTTGCTGGAAAGCAGCACTCTGTTAACAGAGTGTCTTAATCCTGGAGGTCCTGAGTGCTTTTAACTAGGGGGCATAATCCCCTCTGAGAAAAGCTGTTTAGAGGATGCAGGATTCCTAATCACAATCAAAACCCAAATCTTCTCCATTGTACTAACTTTTATACCAGAATTCGTTTAGGGCTGCCAAGTCTAGGTTGGGAAACTCCTGTATATTTGTAGGGTGGAGCCTGGCCAAGGGAGGGCTTGAGAAGGGGAGTGGCCTCACTAGGCTATAATGCCATAGAGTCCGCCTTCTAAAGCAGCTGTTTTCTCCAGGGGCACTGATCAGTCATAATCCCAGGAGCTGGAGGTTGGCAACTTTGGATCCATTAGAGGGGAATGACTCATGGCAAATGCCATGGGCACTGACTCCCCCCTCCCCATGTTCCTACAATGTGTTTTACTTCTGGTGAGTAGTTCATGGAACATGATTCCACCCTTGGCTCAGATTGCCTCCAAATACCAGTCAAAATTACGAACAATATGACAATGGAAAGAAGGAAATCTATATTTCTTTTCATAGGTCCCGTTCACACGAGGCGATTTGGCCCGGGAGTGGGACAGTTCGGAGGCGGGTCAAACCGGCGCGATCACACCACAACATCTGTAAAGCACCGTGATTCCGTCCCCGAACTGGCCCTTTCCCGGGAAACTGCGCCTCAAACTGAACCACCTACCTCGGTGGTTCAAGTGGGCGCGGCGCTTCTAACTGGGCGTTTGATCGCCAGCGCGTCCTTGCGCCGGCACAACCCCAGGCCGGAGCCGAACTGCGCATGCTCCGACATGCGCAGTTCGGCCAGCTCCCGGTTAGGGCCGTGTTTTCTCCCCGGCGTCAGGGGAGAACTGGTAACCGGAGCCATAGACACACCTAGGGTATAGAGCTTCAGGCAGTCAAAGTTAAGAAAAAGCATTTCCTGCAGACAGGAATAGAACAAGGTTCTGTTGTGGGGCTAAAGGAAAATTAAGAAAGCCCTCTGAGCGGAAGGAAGAAGAAACCATTCTCCATTTTACTGCAAGCCATTTTACACCTGGACTTCATCATAACTCCAGAAGGCAACCCTGAGCATATGTTGCTATGACCACATGAGGAGGGCCCCAGTTACTGAAAGCAAGGTAATGGATCATTTCTAAGTGCTTGCAACTTAAAAAATGCAATGGTCTATCTGTAATTACCACCTATAGAGATACGTAAGCATCAGGGTTTATAGGACTGCATTTTATCACTCAGTCTGTTGTGTTTGCTTGTGCAGAGTATGCTTTTTTAAATCAAATTTTCGTATTAAATTTCTTTTCATTTTCAGTGCGGCTAGTCTAATCTCTATGATCCATGTTAATCTGTTTTTGTCCATGCATACCAGAAATTGAATGCGGAGGGGTCAACAATTAACCCCACCCCCTAGAGTGAACAACTAAGAAACTTTGGTACTGTCAGTAGAGAGTCCAAAAGGAAAAGAAGGTGCAAAAGTGGAGCTGTAGCTTTAATTAGCAACATAGCAGAGGATGCCTAAATGCAAACCTTTATGCAGGGAAACTCTTTAAGTCCTGGTTTGCTGATGGCAGTATAAATTCCCAGAAAGAATGAGTGAGAGAGAGAGGAGAAAGAGAAGCATCACAGAGAAGAAGACCTGAGATGGCTACATAACTTTCTCACTCCCACAGTGGGCAAAAATAACTGCTTGCTCCATGTCCTCACAGAAGTTCAATAGCAATTAGCACTGGTAGCTCAATGAACCTTCATATAAAGAGACATACACCTCTGAGTGCCATTGTGCTCTGCTGCTTAGGCATCCAGATAGACCATGATGAAGAGAGATTAAATGGAACTTGGTCTGATCAAACAAAAAAGTAGTTATGTTGGGTAATGATGCATCCATTTGTCTGGAATGCTCACATGACCTGTCAGCCGCAAGCATATTTTAGCTTGGGCTACCAAAGGCCATGTGGTGAGTAATCAGTGACCTTCAGAGCAACACAATGTGTCTGCCTGTTTCCCACTTCCTTGCACTCCCTCCAGCATTTGTCAGATGAAAATCAATGTTGTGCTTATTTCACAATATACCAGAGACTAGCTCCTTGTAGCGGAAACCAAAAATGCCATGAACAGTTTCAGTTTTGAGGTGCTGACCTACCCCATTTTAAGAACCTTCACTGTACACATGCCATTCCATAAAATGAAGGGAAAAGGGGTTTCACATCTAAACACAACATTTTAGTGAGCTCTTCAAGCCCTAGCCCAGTGATGGCGAACCTTTTAGAGACTGAGTGTCCAAACTGCGACCCAAAACCCACTTATTTATCGCAAAGTACCAACACGGCAATTTAACCTGAATACTGAGGTTTTACTTTAGGTTTACTGAGGTTTTACTTTAGAAGAAAACAATTCTTACATTAACTTAAGATGATCCAAGCAAAGTAAGGAAAACAATCCCAAATGCTTTCATTTACTTAAAATTATTTGGCAGAGAATTTGACACTTTAATGATGGTCTGGGCCTGGCTGGGGCGATGGCACGCGTGCCCACAGAGAGGGCTCTGAGTGCCACCTCTGGCACCCATGCCATAGGTTCGCCACCACTGCCCTAGCCCCTGTGACGTATAATTTTCAACATTACAAAGTCAGGCTGCAGCTCAAAGACGATTTATTTGAATGTAAGTCAAGTGAGCATATTTAGGATTGGAATGTCAGTAAATACTAGCAAAGTAACTAGATTAAAGTTCCCAAGCCCTTTCCTCCCCCCCCCCCCAGCGTATTCAATACTAGACATATGCCAATGTTAGATACAGATTTGGGATTTGCCAGCATGCACACACAGGCGCACACAGACAGAAAAAAATACTTAACTAAAAAGATTATATAATTGGGTGCTGTGCACCTGCTGAACTCCCATTTAGCTGGGATCACATTTAAATTCTAAGTTTATCTCCTTTGTGCACCCTTCTGAATATAACACATTGTTTTCACAATGGAAATTGTTGGAACAGCATAGGAAAACCATCCATTTCATAGCTGTAGTTGGAACGCTGCATATAAGATTGCTTAGGAATATGCTGGTTTAGATTTTCGACAAGAAAAGAGGTAAAGAGTCATGGTAGGAAAGTAATAGAGAGGCTAGAGTGATTGTGTGGGCTTCTTTAAAACGTCCTAATGAATTCCTTTGGGTCCTTTAAACTATTTCTAGCCCAGTAACAGTGTAAATTAGTAAATGGTTTATTTTTTGAGTCATCAAAAAAATGTACACTGGCTGGGTCCCCAATGTGGCATGTATGGATAGAACATCAGGTGAATGTGTACCAAAGAAGCAAAACAAGAGTATCTTAATACCCACATGAAAACTATACTGAGTAAGGATACCCATTGTACTCTCAAGTGACGATAACTTTGAGCAAGGATTTCATTATCCCCGGCACATCCCACTCTCAGAAACTGCAGTTGGAAGTTCTGTGAATGTCTTTTTTCTAGCGGTAACTCCTAATGTGAGCAGGTTTCTGTGCAAATGATACAGATGTTAAATAGTCTGAACCAGTTCTTTAAATTAACTGAGCTGTTTTATTTTTAACAATTGGGAGGAGGACACCGGAAGCTCTATTCATCAGCACCACCCAAAGATAGCGAATGACGCATCTGAAGCATCATAATGTATCATCCTGACAATCTTCTTTAGTGTCACCTAAAAACAGGTTCTGGAGCCTTGTGGCTATATAGAGAAACATATCTTCTAACATTTCACAGATGAAAATAGGGACTGCTGCATATCTATTCATGTCCCGCTGCATGTATTTACATGCATGGGCACACAAGTCATGATCCATCTGCCGGAACTATATGCCAGCACACATGTAATAAATCCCCACAACTCCTACATCTAGACTCATGGTGAAGGAAAAGCAGTTTCAGACAATACCACAGTGAGAAAATGGCAGGTGTGGGAAAGGATGCCTTCCATCTGCTGATAATCCCCACCCCAATCTTTGCCTAGAACATAAGCAATGTGTATACTTGAACCACCCATTGCTAACATTTTTGCATACATTTGTATGAATCTGGTTGATAATTGGAGCTCTTCTGCTGTTGCTTTGCCTAGAACATTACCTGTCAGGTTTTATGACATATTGGTATGTAATGTGTTATTCCAACATCTGCTATTAATTTTTAGGGATTTGGGAAAGGGGCTGAAACTGGAAGAATACTAATCTATATGGATGCATATGAACAAATTTAAAAGGGCACTCCAACATCTTCCCCCAGAGAGGAAAAAGAGGGACAACATGGAGACAACATTCTCCTAAGTACTGATACCAACCAGAAAATAAGACAGTCCCCAATAAATGGGGGAAATTGAGGTATACTGGAACACAGGCAAGTTGATATATGGATGAGCCTTCAGTTGTTCAAGGATAAAAGCTTCAGCGCCTAGCACAAAAAGCTCTTCTCCCCTGGCAGCAATCAGTTCTTTCACTGCTGCTTTTACTCCAAACCATTTGCCATCCAAGTTCCCAAGAGTAGCAGTACTATTTTTGTTCTTCTCAGCTCCAGTTTAAAGCAGTTTCCTGTAGGATAACCAAAAGCAAGGTAAAAAGACCGGAGCACTTGAACAGTGAACAGAATTTGAAACTGAAACTCAGCTCAGATTATGAATGTAGGCTGCTGTCCCAAAGTAATTCTGATTACTGGTCCCTGTAGTCTGGAATCCCTGTTTTGACTGGCAGCAGCTGTTCAAATCTCAGTATAGGGCCTTGCTTGAGATCCTCTCATTTTAAAGTTAAGGATTGAAACTGGGACCTTATATTTGCAAAGCTTGCACTGTACTACTGAGCTACAAGTTCTTCCCCAATCACCTTGCTTCAGGGCTAAACCATATACATGCCTAGGGTTGCCAGATCCCTCCTGGCAACTGGTGGGGGTTGGAGGAACTTAGCAGGAGAGAGAGAGGAAAGCCCAGGCAACATGGAGACATCACTTCCAGTGCACATAGGAACTGGCATCATAAAGTTGTGATGTCTTGGTGGCACTCTGGTATTTGAGCAGAAACCCTATAGTAAAAATAGCTACTACCATAGAGCTTTTGCCCAAATACCAGAATGTCTCTGGGGCATCGCCAGTGTAATGACATCACTTTCTGTGCACTCTGGGAGTGATGTTGCAACATTGCCTGGGCCTTCCCCCTGCTGACCAGATGATTGGTGGAAGAGGGTGGGGCCTGGCAGTGGGGGACCTCTGCCTCCACAGGGGGAGCTGGCAACTCTATGCTGGCAACTTCTCTGAGCAGTGAGAAAGTACAGAGGCTAGGGCTGACCAAGTCTGGTTTCCTTTGAAGGAGACAGCACTGCAAGTTTAGGGTATTTCTATACTATTTACTTTGCTTAATAGTCGAGCACCAGTGGAAGTGGTTCAGCTAGTTCACAAAACGACTCTCTGCTCTGGTCAACATCTCAAACTGTGCTTCTTATTCTTATACACACAACAGTCTTCTCTCTCCTACCACATTCTACCAAGGTCCCCTCACCCTCTCTCTCTTTTCTTGTCACTTGCTCCAAGACAGTAAGTGGCTGAGAGAACTTAGTTGCCTTAAGGTGCAGACTTGTGAAGAATCCCATACCTTTTGGGGACCCTTCCCCCTCCACAAATCCCTGGATTTTGGGATATGCCAATAGAACTTGCCACCACTCTCTGGCTGATTTCGTTTCACACCCGAAGCTGCAGGGCTTCATTTTGACTCGCTGCTTCGCCCGATTTCCCCCGCAGTTTCGTGCGCCTGTATTTTGAGAATCATGAAACTGCGGAGGAAATTGGGCGAAGTCGCGGGTCAAATGCGGCTTCGGGTGTGAAATTGACCAACAGTATCGGGGCAAACAGCAGCGCAACATCGAGGCAGCTCTAGTGCGAAATCAGCCAAACTATCCCCAGTTCTCTGTGTCCCCAAATCCTACCAGTGCCTTGAGTCACCAGAAAAGAGGGATATGTGTGTGAGTAAGCATGTGAAGTGTATCTAAGCAACTAGGCAAGGGTGTAGTGCAGTCCATACAATTTATAAGAAAAGGCTTTTATTAACTAGTATACATTCCTACAGAAAAGACCAACACAGATTAAATGAGTGGATCAGTATACAGTAAGCATTATTGCTGCAAGAAATAAACCCCAAAAGAGGATAACTATCTAGTCTCTACCGAGCACTTTGTTACCATGGCATTCTCCTCCCACCACCCCAAGCATTGGCATGGAGTGGCAGAGAGCTTAGCAAAGGATGTTTCCTAGTATAAGGCACTATTACCAAGGTCCCGCTTCCTAGACATCTGCTGTTGCCCCCAATTCCATCTTGGTTAAACTCGCACAGTGGCAGCCATTTTAGGAACTATCAATGCCTCACTTTGGAGAAGATAAACTCAAGGCTCTCCTTATTCAAGCTATGCCAATAAGTTGCCAACACCATGGGCAGGCGCCTGGCCCACTGATAAGACAGCTGCGTGTCTAAGCATTGCCTTGAGGGCTCACAAAGCAAAGTGCCCACCTTCATCTATCAATGCAATTTTGTCAGGAAATGCAAGTCCTTTGGAGTACAAAATCTAATTACTAACAAGCTGCCCTGGCTGGATACAATTACATTTTGTAGCCCTCTTGTAAAGCCCCCCCCCAAATCCAATCAGATCCAGGAAAATCCACAGATTCTAATCCTTGTCTCACTTCAAATTTCTGTATTTTACCATCATTTATTTGATACTCCTTTGTGCTGGTTCCTATAACTGTCACTGTTTTGCCAGCCGAAGTGTGGTTGTAGTCTTATCCCCACTGCTTGCTCAAAAGAAGCCTACTCTGTTTTTCTTTTTTTCTGGAGAGACCAAAGCAGCTTACATCCTTCTCCTCTCCTGTATTTTATCCTCACAATAACACTGTGAAATAGTTTAGGCTGAGAGTGTGTGGCTGGCCCAAGGTCACTTAGCAAGCTGCTGCAGCATCATAGGGATTTGCACCTAGGTATTCCAGAACCGAGTCTGACACTCTAATCACGTCACCATGCTCCCAGCTCAGTCCCTCTACATCAGAGGTGTCAAACTCATGTGTTATGAGGGCCGGATCAGACATAAATGTCACTTTGTCAGGCCAGGCCATGTGTACCATAAAATGTAACGCCAGGGACTGCAGATATAAACTTTATAAAGGTCACAGGCAAACCCAATTAACAGTATTATTTTTAACTCAAAATACAAACAAAAGTAATTGATCACTAGCAGTGAAAGCAATCCATTTACTGGGAAACCCACAAAAGCCCCAATAAATGTATTTAATCATACCCAAGACTAGGTTTTTTCCATGGGATACCATAAAAGGGGGAGTACCTTACATTTCCATCCATATCAGTTGCTTGCGGACTGGGTGAGAGCCCCTCTGGCACCCGGGCCTTACGTTTGACACTCCTGCTCTACATGTTCCATTTTAGACGGGGCTTTTGTAGGAGACAGAAATTGCATGATATGAGTTTCAGGTGGGTATCCATGCTGGTTCACAGTAGAAGAGCAAGATGTGATGAAGGGAATGTCACCTCTCGAAAGCTTATATCCTGGAAATCTTGTTGGTCTTTAAGATGCTACTGGACTTGACTCTTTCATGATCTGAAAGTCTTATTCTGCTTTTGCCTTTGGTGAAGCTAGCACAAATTCCGTCCCTTCATCCCAGTCCCCTGGCATCTCTGAAGAAGGGATGGGCCATTAGCAAACAGAGGATGGCTGGTTAGTAAAACAAACTCAATATGTATGTCTCCCTGAGAAAGGGAATGAATCCTGTAGGAAGGAATCTTTCAAGAAATCCTTTAGGGCATTTTTCTGCTTTATTCTGTCTCTTTCTCTCATATACACACCAAGAACCAGTGGGGAAAGACTGAAATAAAAGACTAATGGAAGTTCTGCGTATTCTGTTGAGGACAGGGCAGGGCTTCATCCTATTAACAGCAGGTTAATGGAAATCTAGTAGCCCTACATTGTAGTCAAGTTTCATAAATAAGCTAGAGAGATGATGTAATGGATGTTGAGCCCTGCATTTAGGCCATAGATTTCCTATAGCACATAAGCTCCACAAACAGCAAAACATTAGCTTAATTGTCTGCAGAGCATAACACTCTGGTAACTCACTGGGGACATTTTTGTCAGTGTGCTAATTCATGCTCAGATACTTTTCCAATAATAAAACAAGCACATAGGATTGTTCATTGAGCAATTGTTTGGACAAAATTAGTACTATCGCCCCAAATCTTTGTAATGTTTGATCACTGTTGTATTTCTCCAGGGTGATCCTGTAGATCCATTACACTTAAAAAGTGATCAGTTTGAAGCATAAATGGAGAGAGAAAATTTTCCATGGAAATCATATTTACATTTCTATTTAAGATACTCCATTCAAACTGGGGGAAATTAATCCTCAATCAGGAGTAGGTTTTTCTTAGAACTTCTGAAGGATGGTCAGTGATGACCATCAGTGAATACTAACAGGGATGGATGCCATAGAGGAGGGTCACTGGAGACAGATGGGTTCTTTCCAGAGAACTGAAAGCAATTTCAAAGAGAGATCACTGTTGCAGGGTGTACAGTTTGCCTTTGGCAAACAAGACTTAAAGAAATGTGTGCGTATATCACGGTAGCAGTGGGTCTCTCAAACCTCTTTCAACTCTCAGCAAATATAATTTATCTCCAGCCTACATATCTTGTATCAGTTTAGTACAGAAATAGAGACTAGCAGCAGAGCTGTCTCTGTATCTTTTACATTATGATATGGCAAGAAAGTGACTTTATATATGATGGAATCATTTTAAAATCAAGAAAGCCCCCAGTACAATGAGTGGCACAGTACTTTTGTGCACAAAAACACTTAGAATGATTCTCTTCAGTGGGGCCATTTCCTAACTCTCCTGGCTGAAAAACGTTGCTGTCAGCTCCACTCTAAACAGAATTACATTCTTCTAAGTCCATCAAAGCAAATGGGTTTAGGAAGGTACAACTGTTTAGGATTGTACTGTTACATCTGGTTATCAACACTTTTCTCCTCTGTCCTTTCAACAATTCTGGCCTTGTGCAACTGCAAAGAGCAGGCAGCAACATGCCAAAATAATGTTTATTTCCAAAGATTTCTAGAAATTAGCAATAATCATTTTTAGCAGTATTCAGTACAATAAAAGAGAGCCAATTTGGTGTAGTGGTTAAGTGCGCGGACTCTAATCTGGGAGAACCGGGTTTGATTCCCCACTCCTCCACTTGCAGCTGCTGGATGACCTTGGGCAAGCCATAGTTCTGGCACAGCTGTTCTTGAAAAAAGAGCAGTTTCTGTCAGAGCTCTCTCGGCCCCACCTACCTCACAGGGTGTCTGTTGTGGGGATGGGAAGGGAAAGGAGTTTGTAAGTCGCTCTGAGACTCCTTCAGGTAGTGAAAGGCGGGGTATAAATCCAATCTCCTCTTCTTTTCCTCTTCTTCTTCTTCACAAATAGATGGGAATGGTTCAGGTCTTTATTAGCTAATTTCCAAATGAGCATCCCTAATCTAAAGAGCCTGGGATGGCTACAGAAGTGAGCCTTGTTTGCTCACTTTTCCATTCTCTTGCCTGCCTGCCAGGGGCAAATAAGATTAATTAGACACTCAGTAACTGATTAATCAAAAATCACAATTTTTGATGAGGAATTGCATTTTCCAATACATTGAGGACAGATGAAAGAGAAGCATGTATTCACTCTACAAATAGAGTTGCGAAGCTCCAGGTGGTGGCTGGAAATCTCCCACTATTACAACTGGTCTCCAGATGACAGAGATCAGTTCACTGGAGAAAATGGAAGATTTGTTTTACTTACCATGCATCTTCCTTCTCAGTGTCAAATCAAATCAAATCAAAATTATTAATACGGTTCCAGCCAGGGCCGGATTTAGATGAAGAGAGGCCCTAGGCTACTCCACTTGTGTGGCCCCTCCCAATCCCCCACCCTCATGACTAGAAGAAAATGGAAGAGTGTTATAAACAAAATTGAGTGAAGCCAAGGATGATGACGGCTATTTAAAATTCTGTAATTCACAATTTCTCCTCTAAAGGACATAAGATGTTATTGTTTAATACCATAGTGATTGAAAAAAATGCATAAATGTTAAAATTAACACTGAAAAACTTTTGCAATAACTGAACTTTGTAAACCTTTTGTGGAATAAGCATTATTTTTTAGGAAAATGAAGTTGTAATGTTATTCTTAAAAAACACCTTGTGTTTACAAATTATATTGCCGAGGAAGTGTAAATAATATGATCATAATTACCTGACAATGTGGCACTTTTAGAATCTACTTTATGTTGTCATTAAACAGTCAGTTTTAAAATACATATTAAGAAGCAAACTACAACCATCAAATACAGTAAGACTAATTTTTTTTATCTAGCCTTCCTCCTAGCAAAATCATCCAAAACTTCATCAAAATCTGTTTGTCTAAGCTTGTCATTTTCAGTGTACAGAATGCTCAGTGTGGACAACCTCTCTTGAGACATTGTGGCCATTAATTCATTTTTAATTCTTTTGAGTCTTGAAAAACTCCTCTCTCCTGAGCAGTTAGTGACCATAAAGCTAAGAAATAGCCGCAAGATTGCTTCCACATTGGGAAAGGCCATCTGAATTTTTTCCTTGTATATAATTTGATAAAGGTCTGTATGAGACAGAGAGTGCTCTTCTGTAAGCCTATGGCTTTGTCTCACGTACAGGTGAAAGTGTAAAAGTTCATCAATGTCTCAGGTCAGTATCTTCTGGGTATGCTTCCATCAACAGTTCAACACCTTGCTGAAATTTCTTGCTTAGATGCTGTCAGATTAGCAGAAGATGCAGTCTATTCTGTCATATCCAACAAGCCAACCCTATAGCACAACATCATTTTCCAATCTAAACATTTTCAAAAGTTTATAAACTCCCAAAATTGCCAAAAGGATTCAAAATAATTTTCTCCAAGACACATGCAATTAGGAGGCTTGAAAATGATGCAAAAACATAGGTTAATAATTAACTATAATTTCTCATCTAATACCCTGTTTCCCTGAAAATAAGACCTACCCCAAAAATAAGCCCTAGCAGGATTTCTATGCATTTGTGGTATAAGCCCTAGTGTGTCTTCTTGAGAAAAAATAAATATAAGACAGTGTCTTATTTTCGGGGAAACACAGTAATTCCAGCAGCAGCAAACACCAGGTTCCCATCCAACAATAAATACTAGCCATTTAAAAGAGCCAACTGCCAAAAAAGTTATATAACATAAATATGTAAAACTTTGATTAGATTCTGCAATGGCTTTAGATCAATTAATCTACTATTAATGTATGAAGCAGTATTGTTTGGATTTATTGGCATGACAATTGACACCATCAATATATCTTTTCATATCCAAGAAGTTCTGAGAAAGGGGTTGCAAGTGCATGCTGCAGGCATCGACAGGGCTCTGTGAAGTGTGAAAGATAGACTTCCCTGCCTGGGAGGGGTGAGGCCAGTGCCACTCACATGTGCTTGCTCTGTTCAAGCCAAGGAGGAGGGAAGGAATGGAAGGGACTTGGGAGAGCTTGCTTGCCTGGTCTATCTGCCCCAGCTGCCCCCCCCCACTCACACTTTCCCACTGATTAAAGTGCAACACATACCACTACTGACCTGACCCTTGAGCTGGGGAAGGCTGTGCAGCTGGTTGTTGACTCTGGGCTGCTGGCTCTGGAGTCCTGGAGTCTGTACTCTGAATAGTGGCTCCAGGGACCTAGAAGGGGCAGGGCTTGTCAGTCCCTGCACAGTCTCATCAGGGCTGGCCTTAAGGCAATTGGAGCAATTTGGCTAAATTGGGCCCCGTGGGCCACTCCTAAGGGCCCCCCCACACCAGGGCAATCTAGATGGATTTTATTTATATCTCTAATATTCTGCAGACTTTGTCTGTGAACTGGGGCCCCACAAAATCTTTTCCAGTTGGGTCCCAGAGTTTCAAATTGGGCCCCACTGGCTGGCCCTGAGTCTCATAGTTGCTGGGCCTGAGTTGCCCTGCCCTCACATGAAGTCTTGGGTTAGCAATTTTGGGAGAGGGGAGACTCGCTGCCCGCTGGGGGGAGCAGGGCTGTGGAGGCCCCCTAGATTTAGAGGCCCTAGGCTTCAACCTACTTAGCCTATACATAAATCCGGCACTGGTTCCAGCACAAGATCAGTTACAGCAATGTACATGAGTCCTATAAGTTTTAGGAAATATACAATATTAAAATTACTGAATGGCCTACGCATTCTTAAAATCACAGAATGGATTGAACAAAACATCTACATTTTATGGTTCAGCTACATTCTGTGTTAATTCCCAGTGAATTCTGCATGATGCTGCAAGGAGTCTGGCACAGGGGAGTGTGAGCTGAAGATTTGTGTCCGAAAGTGTTAGATACGAGACTCAGGCAGCAGGTGAACAGTGATTAACGGCTTTATTGAACACGAAGTCAGAAGAACCAGAACGAGACAAACTATGGAGCAACAGGCTCCTTTTTAAACAGTCCGGGCTTGGCAAGCCACGCCCACATGTCAGCTAAGGTCCAATCAAATACAGTACATAAAGACCAATCATTTTGCTTCCCTCCAGAACTTCCTTTGTTCTGATAGGTCAGTTTACAATACCTTGTCAGACTCAAGCGCAATACATTTATTACATTACATTACATACACAACAGAAAGGAACTTCCGGGTAATTTCAGATTCAGAGCAGGCAGAAAACCTCCCAAGCAAGGGTGCAATAATCTTCACACAGATTTCCTGGTAGAAGCGGCAGTGAAGCAAAATATCCTCATTTGTCTCAACCTTCCCTGCTCCACACAGGCAAACCCTCTCTGCTAATGGGATCTTTCTATAACGTCCCTCCACTACCTCAGAGGTCTGGGGTGGGTCAGTCTTGACTTCTGGGATCCTGGCTCCTCCTCTCCTAGGCAGGCTAGACATCCTTTTGCGATGCGGGAGGGTCCAATCCCAGAACTCCCCAGTCTGTATCCCAGCCGTAATACTCCCCCTTCGAAAACAACCAGGAACTCAAACCATAACACTATAAACAAATCCTGCTTATACCTGCAACTGTCCCACAGGAAAAACCCAGTTCATCAGTTCCAATGCCACTAGGGTAACCTGAATGATACCACCCCCTAGCCTACAAGCACTACAGATAGATAGAACCAATGGCCAGACAAAAAGAACCTAAGTTCCAACAGCAGACCCCCTCAGAACTAGGAGCCCATATCAGAGAAAAAAGCCTTGGGAGGGGAAGACTGACTCACCCCAGACCACCAAGAAGGAAGATTCACGGTAAGTGAAACAAATCTTCCATTCCCCAGTGGTCAAGGGGTGGGTCAGTCTTGACTTCTGAGACATAGAAGAGCAGTGTGCCCAGGGTGGGAACAATGGCTCCTAGTCCAAAAGGGTGTGCTGTAGGACCCTCCTCCCAAAGGCCACTTCAGCAGAGGCCATCTTATCTACCCTGTAGTGTCTAGTAAAAGAGTGCACCAATCTCCAAGTGGCCGCCTTACATAGGATCTCCAAAGAAGGGAAGGATCTATATGCTTCTGAGGTAGCCGCCCTCTTAAGTAGTGGGCCATAGTGCCCTGTGGGGGATCCAGTCCTGTGGACTTATAGGCCAGAATGATGCACCCTCTAGTCCACCTACTCAAGGGAGACGTAGATACTCTCTTGCCCATGGAAACCTTCCTGAAACAGACAAACATGGCATCAGTACATGAAACTGTTTTGTTCTAGCCAAGTAGAAAATCGGAGCCCTTCTTACATCTAAACATTGCCACTCCCTTTCCTTAGCATGCTTTGGATTTGGGCAAAAAGGAGGCAGGGACTACGTCCTCCACTCTATGAAAAATGGAAGGAAAGCAACCCATTATTCTCATTAAATGGGATGAATGTATTTGTATACAACCACACAACCAGCACAATTCTATTTCATTTTGGCATGATTCTGAAATCTGAGCTTAGTAGACTGTGACATATTTCTCTGCATATTCAAGATTAACAGAATCTACTTCAGAAGATTGTTGTGAGTGGAGGTATTAAATATTTTGAAAGGTTCAGTAGTATTACTGGCTCTGAGCCTTTCCTGGAATGTTCTAAATTTGACACTGTAAATGAATCCCAAGAAGCTGTGAAGGCCAGGAGCACTTTTTACAATCACTTACATTCAGTACAGAAAGACTATTACCTGCTGATCAACAGCCCTTTCAAGGTTCGATTATTGCAGTGCACTTTACACAGGTGTCCTCTTGAAGTGTGTTTGGAAGCTACTGCTAGTACAGAATACTGTGATCTGCCAGCTACCAGGAGTGAGTCATTGAGAACACATGCCCCGCATTGTATTGGCTGCATAGGTTCCCTTGTTTGTATCCAAGAAAAAATCAAGTTGCTGGCAATTATCTATAACCCTATATAGCCTTATCTAGCACCTTGAAAGATGGCCTGTTCCCATGAGAACCTCCTCACCCATTAAGTGCTTGAGGAGGAGGGAGGGGCTGTGGCTAAGTGGCAGGGCATCTGCTTGGGGTGCAGAAGGTTCCAGGTTCTACTCCCCCCCCCACCCCCAAATCTTCAGCTTAAAATGATCAGGCAGTAGGTATTGTGACAGACCTTTGGTGACAGACTTGAAACCTATTGCCAGTCTGGGTAAAGAGTACTAACCTTGATGGAACAATGGTCTGATTCGTTATAAAGCATCTTCATATGTGTATGTGAGGAGAGGCCCTATTTTGACCCAAGAAATGAAATTTCTGAGGGTATGGTTCTCAAAAACAAGAGTTATGTAATCATTTTGAGAAGAACTTCTGTCATTAGGGCCTTCTCAGCTGTAGTATCCCAGTTATGGAATTCTATTTTCAAAAGGCCCATCAGAACCCTACCCTATATTCTTTTAGGAGAATTATGAAGACGTGGTTGTGTAAGCAAGCTTTAATGACCTAATGAGCAAGAACCCATCTAGTATGATGGGTTTTGACTGGCAATATCTCTTCAGTCATGAAGTTCACCGGGTGACCTTGACCTGCCACAGCTTTCTCTATCTCACAGCATTGTTTTAAGCATAAATGAGAGGAGGAGCCCTGTGTGCATTGCTGATAAGGAAGGGTGGATACAAAAAATTGATAGGTAATTGCTGTTGTCTTTTCTATGCCAGTTTTAGTGATCTCATTTTACATTTGGGGACACTTTTCATATTGAAATCTTCTGAGAAAGACTTGTATGTCTACTGAAGAACTTCTGCATGTTGCAAAGGATTCTGGGACATGTTGTATGGTTTGTATTCTTCATATAGGGTATGGTCCAGGCTTACAGTTTTTCCATGTGGTGAACTACAACACCCCAAATACTCGCCTGTTATTGGGAATTGCAGGAGAAGATTTATAGTGATGGGCCAACATGTCTTTCAAGGAAGCTTGTTCCTCTTTGCTGCTCTTCTAATTGGAGAAGTCCCCCGAACAGTTTGAAAAGTAGGCTGTGCTATTTTTCATTTGTACATGGATCTAATACAGTTTGTGAGCCTCCTTAAATAAAAAGGTAGGATATACTTTATAAATAAAAAATGAATGTATGGAATATTATTTTAAAATATAGCCCACTTTTTCATAAAATGTTCAAGGTGATGAAAATTAGAGAGAACTAATCAATGTTTGCTGTGAAAGTAAGAACGATTACCAAAAACAGGATAAAGACCATGTTTTTGGAAACAAGTAAAGTTCATTTAAATGTCTTGGAACTATGGGAATTATTTGCTTGGATTTCAGAACTACAGCAGAACATGAAAGCTGAATTTCATAATACCCCAGGTGTATTGCTCTTTACTCACATAGAAACCAATTTATTTCAGACTATTGATGAGACCATTTTCTCCCTATTAACTTCTTGAAAACGTAGAAGTACTTTGTGTTTCTTAATGATTTTCTGAGTGAACAAACAGTACCAGGAATTGTGGAAAACAGAATATTCTAATATGCTGTGCCCTGAATGCCTTTGCTTGGATATCAAGATAAACACGTTGATAACTGTTCTTTTGAGACAGCTGGCGGTTTTAAAGTAATAACTCAGCTAAATGATGCTGCTAAAATCTTTTCTGAGGCTATGATGTGTCATAGAGGAATTTCAGACAGCCTATATATTCTGTTTCAGGAACTGTTCACTAACAGTTTCTGTCTGTCATTTCCTGATGGAATATATTTACCCTTTCATACAGAAACGCTTCTGTCCCGTTCGGGAAGTGTGGGTGAAGCGTTTTTACTACAAACTGCTTCCAACCGGTCTTTAAATCCTTCTACTACTTCTGAAACTCTATATGGTGCTGTGTAAAATGCCCCCGTAGCGCTTCCTGTGATGACAGTTCTTTTCGCGCCCTTTTTCTCCCCACGCGCGATCATCCTTTTTAAAAAAAAATGTTGTTGGGAGCACTATGGCACTGCAGCAGGACTACAAATCAGTGCTATAGCAACCCCATTGAGATGCCTGGACTCCATTTAAATACACTAACATTCGCTACTGCATCTCAGCATGGATTTTAAAAGGTAATTTTGGAGCAGACATTGTATTTATCTTGTCTGTTTAAAGATTAAATCACTGAAAATAGCAATAAGCACAAACGTACCAGCACAGCATGAAAAAGGAGGAGGAGGAGGAGGAGGGGCTTTACTAGTTTGGGCTTTGATGAATTAAAAAGCACCAGAATAGCCTGCTACCTGGGTTTCAAAACTGTCCGGTTCCCCCTCCCATTCTTGAATTCTGTATCCTGCGAGCTCCTTGTTTCCAGGGGACAGCAGTAGCGAACGTCAGTGTTTCTAAATGGAGTCCAGGAATCTTAATGGGGTCATTATGGTGCTGATTTGTAGTCCTGATTCAGCATCATAGCACTCCTAATAGAATGTTAAAAAAACAAAACCTGTCATGGAGATTGTGTGGGATGGGGGGAAATGGCGGGAAAAGAAAGTGGCACAGTGTGAAATGACAAACCACTTCAGAGATGGCTCCTTACCAGAAGGGAAAGGCTGTGCTGTCCCTGTACTGGTTTAGTCCTGTACTGGTTTAGTTTTTAAAAGGGAAAAGGGTAATGTGAAATTCCCCATACTCACCTTACGTTTCTTCACTGGCTTCTTGCCACTTGCTGGCAGCATCGAGTGTTTACATGTAAATCCCCCCTTGCACCCCACAATGGCATTGCCTCTCTCATTATCACCAGCTTCTAGCTTGCTCTGTTCTACATTGGCTCATCTGATGTCAGCTTCCTTCTCTTGTTCTAGCTCTGTCCTTTCTCCCAGATTTTCTCAAACAGCCTTCCTCCACCTGCACTACTGCTCAGGCAAATGGTTCTAATACCCACTTCTAGCCTCACTTTGCCTCCACAGCTGACTATCCTGCTATCCTCTTCCACAGTGGCTCACTAGTCCACCCTTATCCAACTAATATAGATTGTGAACATTTCTACAAGAGACAATACCGTCTTTTAAAATCTTGGAACACAGAAAGTCCTGCACAACTTTCTCATGAAGAGAAGAAGAGGACGTTGGTTTTATACCCCACCCTTCACAACCCAAAGGTGTCTCAGAGCGGCAGTAGCTAAATCGCTTGCTTACACCTTTAATGCAAGTAGCTCACAAAGTAGAATTTTTGCTCACAGGACTCCAGAGCTTAGAGGGAGCATTGACTGCTATATGTTACCCAATCCCCACCCCCACCTTTTCCCTATTGAAACTAGCCAAAAATTGCAGTCATTATTTCCACCCATGCAACAAACATAACCACATGATATACAGTAACAAAAATTATGTTGAAATTATGGCTGAAAACAAAAACAAAGGTGTAATTGGCTTTTTGATTTTTGAAAATCAGAAGGAAAAAAATCTAACTGATGCCTTTCAGTCAGCAAACTGCTATATCCATTACATATTTTCATGCTTTCTGGGTTGTGGTAGAATCCTATACTGTTGTCACATGGTAAAAAGACCCAAGAAAGCAGCTCAAATGCTGTTCAGATATGACATAAGCATATAGAACCATTAATGGGTTGGGCCACCTCTAACTTTAAGAGTGAACTTTTCATGGGCTTAGTTCAGATCCAAAACCAGAGTTAGCTTATGAAAACAGGATTTGGTTTACAGGTGATCAATCAATGGTGGTTTCTTCTTTGCTCTGGCTGGGCATCTCTATATTCAGGAATGAGTAAAAGTGGTGCAAAGAAACCAGCCAGGGTTAAATCAACATGGCTTCATTCATACATTGCACAAAGCCATGGTTAATACTAACTCTGGCTATTCAACTTCAAACTATGGTTTCAGATCCTGGTTTGAGGGTTCCTAATTAATCAGGAGAGTGGCCTGCATTCAGTTAGGCACACTAATCAAAGTTTAATTAAATCACGGCCTCGTGTTATGTTTGGACAGAGCCACAGTATTTTGAAGGACATTGTAAAATATTCCTGAATGCTTCAATGCCTACCAGAAAACATCTCCTGCATGAGCCCAGTAGGAATGAAGCAGGTACAGAGGAATTTTTGTGCATCTCTGGTCCCTTCTGAAGTGATCTGCTCAGCATAATATCCTAGTGTTTTGAACCAAGTTTGTACCACAAAAGCACGCTAGAACACTTGGTGTCTATCCTACAGCTTTGGAATTCACTTCCTCTCTACAGTATCACCAAGGTTTGAGCCTTAACATTTTCCAGAAGTGCTTTAAATCCTTGCTTGGGATGGCTTTTAATAGCTGAGTTCTATACAGTATTGTGGGAAGGTAACAGCATTCCGTGCGCCTTGGTGTTTAGTCATGCTGGCCACATGACCACGGAAACGTCTTCGGACAGTGCTGGCTCTTTGGCTTTGAAACGGAGATGAGCACTGCAACCCTAGAGTCGGACTCGACTGGCTTTCGAACAAGGGAACCTTTACCTTTTTATACAGTATTGTAATATTCTAAATGCCTGTTTTATTTTTTAGATTGATAGAATTATTTTAAACTGGCACAAACCCCTCTGGAGGGGGTTCATTAAAGACTGAGTTTTAAAAAACTTTAATAAAAATGTCAAAATACTACAGAAATAGAATGATCATAGTTTACATAAAGAATCAAGATTCATCTTGATGCAGGGCTTGATGAAAAATATATGTTCTGGGTCAGAAAAAGAAATAAAGAGCTATTATTTATTTATACATATTTTAAAAGGATTTATGTCTTTCAACCTGAAGGTTTCTGAGTAAACCAGTCTACTCAGAAGTTTCCCATTTTTTCCCCAATCTCCAGGAAAGTGGTTTTAGGATTACAGGCAGAGATGGTTAGTATTGTTGCCTTCATTGCTAATGGGAAAATGCAGCACGTAATGGAGGAATCAGTAACTAGCCCAAAGTTCAGTTGTCTGATCTTGACCCAAGGACCTCCCCTTTATTTTGAAGAAATACTTCAGATGTGAACCACTGACTTATTTCTGCAAATGCAACAGAGGACTCTTTAAGGACTCTAATTCCTCCAGTGTCCAGCTGATTTGGGTGACTCTCACTCACACACCTGCTTTTTCTTTTCAACCCCCTCACTCCTTCCTCAGGCACGCTCTTTGTCCCTCACACTCAAACGTCCACACAGGCATTTTCTGTCTTTCACACAGATATATACACACAGGCACTCACACACGTTCTTTTTCCCCCCCCCCCCCCCCGCTGTTTCTCTTCACAACTCAGACATATACGGAGGCTCTCTTTAACTCTCACTCACACGTTCTCAAGCTTTTTTTTTTTTAAAGCCCCCCCAATTTCTCCCAGAAACTTTACCTGCGCCCTAGGCAAGCTTCTCAGAAACGCGAAAGTTGAAAAGCACATGGTAGTTTACATTTTTAAAGAAAGAGTGGGGAGAAAGACTGCAAAAAAGTGGCAGCCAAATCGTCAGTGGGGAAAAGGGGGGAGGTGAGTTTGCTAATATAGGGAACAAGAAAATCGCGGGGGGGGGAGGAGCGGGGGAGCTCCACACAGAGCAGGGGAGGAGGAGGAAGCAGGTAAGCTTCCCCCCATCCCGTCGGTTCCCCCGTCTCCTCCACCACCACCCTCAACTACCACCCCCAGCTCGCCGCCCCCCCAGTCTCTCTCTTTCCCCCTGTTCTCTCTCTTCCCCCCCAGTCTCTCTCTCTCTGTCTCTCTCTTCCCCCCAGTCTCTCTCTCCCCCGTTCTCTCTTTTCCCCCGTTCTTTCTCTCCCCCCAGTCTCTCTCTCCCCCCAGTCTCTCTCTCCCCCAGTCTCTCTCTTCCCCCCAGTCTCTCTCTCTCTCCCCCCTTCTCTCTCTCTCCCCCCAGGCTCTCTCTCTCCCCCCTTCTCTGTCTTCCCCCCCAGGCTCTCTCTCTCTCTTTCCCCCCTTCTCTCTCTCCCCCCAGGCTCTCTCTCCCCCCTTCTCTGTCTCTCTCTCCCCCATCTCTCTCTCTCTATCTCTTTCCCCCTTCGAAGCGTGGCCCGCGCGCCTACCATCCGCCAGTCCCTCTCTCTCTCTCT
>NW_015172606.1:0-35359 GCF_001447785.1 Gekko japonicus | reverse complement strand
CACCGGGCCTCGGCAGTCTCTCCCCCCAGCTCTCTTCCCCCCCTCACTGGTCTCTCTCCACCCCCACCCCCGATTCAAAGCGTGCAGCCGCCGGGCTTCGCCGGTCTCCCTCCGCCGCCGCTGGGCCTCACCGGTTGCTCACTCCCCTTGCCCCGCACTAAGCCAGGTAGGTCGCAGAGCGTTCCCTGCGCATGCACAGGGAACGCTCTTTTAGTTTTGGAGGATTTAAATATCCCCCCAATAGTTTTTTAAAGTTTTCAGATTTTTGTGCACACCTGGGGCCCGCCCCACGTGTGCACAAAACTCTCCCTTCCCCCCCAGCTGCCCCCGGTGTGCAGATGTAGGTATCCGCACACCAGGGGGCGACTTCAGGATTAGATATATAGATTTAAAAAGCCACAGGAAACTAAGAAGATATCCAGGCTTAGCTTTCCTGGGCAAGCAGGCTTCCTTACTGTTCTCTGTGCATGCGCGTGGAAAAGCCAGTCTCCACATGCAGCCCTTCAGCTCCTCCATGCTGAACTAAGGGTTGCTGGGAGCTGGGGGTGGAGCTTAGTGTTACCATGCAAGCCTATCAATGTTTTTTTATGAACTGTATGGACTCTGCAAAGGGACTGTACAACATGGTGACCTGGGAATACCTGTTGAGACTGCACACCTGAAAGAGGGACACCTTCCTTTAGTGCTGCTGCTCCAGTGATGGTCCAGAGTTACCAGCCACCTTGCCTGCTGTGAGATGAAGCAGTTCCATAAGCCTGCACAAAGCCTCAGATGCCATGCCATTGGAAAACATGAGGACAGAGAACTCCAGACACCATTAGGAGTTTCTTCCAGCACATGTAGGCAACCCCTTTCCCTATCTCTTCCAGCTACCTACGAATCTAATCAAGAGATTCTATTCATGGTTGCTTAGGAACTAATTGCTCACCCATCAGCAAGCCGGATAGGGCCATCAAGAGACAATAGTCCTAGCCTGCTGATTCAATCACTCTTCATCCAGGTGCCAGTCCCCAGACCAAGTTACTAGCTCTCAATATTGACCACCCCCTAGCTCTCCTCCCCCTTTCCCTCTAACCAATAGTATGTTTTATGGGACGGACTAACAGGAGGTGTCACAGGGGGATGTGGCCAGCTCAGCCTGCCCCCCCACACCACATTATAAAAGATGCTTACCGACCACATGGTCTCTCTCTCTCCCTCTCCATGATCCCTATCGAAGCTTTAACCCTCTTATGTCCAGCTTGCTATCCATATACCCTACCTCCATCTTTAAATTCTAGTCTGCAGCTAGAGTCCACGTGGTTCTGCTGGTTCAGAGCACGTGTTCCCCATCTTCTATTTCTAAACCCCTCCATTTTTCCATTGGAACAGCTCAATCAATGAGGACAGGTAAATATCACCCAATCAACGAATGTCCTGCAAATACAAATGTGTTTATGATCTATCTTTATTTCTGAGAATCAGTATATGTGTGTGTGTGCTTGAGTATTGTTTGACTGAGACATCTCCATCAGTAAAAGACATTACATTTTACCAATCATAGTCTCTGTGTCTGTTCTGGTACTTGCAGTAAAGGTGGGACTTCTGTACAAACTGGTGTGAACCCTAATTTGCGTATTGCCAATTAATAATCATAACTTCCCCAATATTAATTGAGAATTTAAGGCAATTAGGCTAACATTAGCTTCCAGGACTTCCCTCCCTCACTGTCCCAAACCAGCCGAACTTAAACCCTTTGCTTTCAAAATGGGGGGGGGGCGGCAAGCCTCTATCTGGTGCTGGCTGTTCCTTGGGGAGGCTGGAAAAGTTTGGGGGGAGGGCTTCAGCTCCTCAGCCTCCCGGAACTTGATGCCTATGATTCCAGTCTATTCCATCCATGATCCCTTCTTCTAGTCTCCCCCTCCCTGCTAACCTTAGACTATCTAAGCCAGGGGTGGCCAAACTTGCTTAACATAAGAGCCACACAGAATAAACGTCAGGTGTTTGAAAGTTCCAAGACATGAACAAATATTACACACATGTTTTTATTGGAAAATATGCAAATTTGCTTTTTTATTAACATTAAATGAGACTGCCAAAAATAAAACCAAAAGGGATAAAAACAGATATTGATAATGATATTTATTTGTCCAATGATATTTATGTTTGCTAATGATATTTATTTGTCTAAGAGAGAGAGAAAGAGAGAGGTGGAAAGAAAGAATGAAAGAGCTGGAAAGAAAGAGAGAGAGAAACAATGAAAGCAAATAGATGAGAGGAGGGGGAAGGGAGGGAGGGAGAAAGAGAAAAAGAGAAAGGTGGGAAAAAAGCAAATAGATGGGGGAGGGAGGAGGAAAGAGAGAGAGAAACAAAGAAAGCAAATAGATGGGGGAAGGAGGGGGAGAGAGGAAGAGAGAGAGAAACAAACAACAAAAGCAAATAGATGGGGCGGGAGGGGGAGGAAGGATGGAAGGAAGGAAAAGAGAGAGAATGATGGAAAGAATGTATAAAGTACTGAGGATGATGCATGGCAGAGTGATTTCAGCTCATACTTTATTATAAGATCAACTTGAGATGATTTAGCCAGCTCGCAGGCCAGCTTATACTCGCAACTCACACCACACCCAAACACACATCCTCACCTGTGATTGGATATTTACAGTGCACTCCTGGACCCATAGGTCCCTCCTAGGATCCTGTGCGCACTAGGATTTGTTTGGGCTATTGTCTGTGGCAGCAAAGCTCGGGTCCTTCACCCAACCATGTGTTCGCCCAGCCATGTGCGTGGGCTTCCCTGAGTACACAACAGAATGAAAGAGATGGAAAGAAAGGAGACAGAGAGAGAGAGAGAGAAACAAAAACAAAGAAAGGAAGTAGATGGGGAGAGAGGGGGAGGAAGGAAGAGAGAGAGAGAGGAAGGAAGGAAGGTGGGGGAAAAGAAAGAATGAGGTGTAAAGCAGATGGGGGAGGGAGGGAGGAAGGGGAAAAGAGAGAGAGAGGTGGGAAAAAAGCAAATAAATGGGGGGGAAGGGAGAGGTGGAAAGAAAGCAACTTTAACTTTAAATGGGTTCTCCAACCCTCCCCATGCCCCCATGCCACCCGGCTTGGCTTGGGGAAGGGATTTAAAGAGACTTCTCCAAGCTGGCAGGTGGGGGGGGGGACTTTGAGAACACATTTAAAGTTGCTTTCTTTCTCTGCTCCCACCCACCCACCTCAAGTCTACCCAGGGAGGGAAATGCTGGCTGGGGAAGGGAAGACTGATCAGGGTGGCATGCCTCCCCTTTGCCTTCCCAGCCACCTTCCCAGGAGCCACACAATATGTCTGAAAGAGCCGCATGTGGCTCCTAAGCTACAGTTTGGCAATCCTTTTTCACATTTGTTTTCCTAATAAAGTGTTTTCTTAAACATTGATTGGATACAGAACCACTTTAGTTGATGGAAGACTCCTTAGTCTGGAGTAACGCTTCAAACTTTGCTGAGCAGTGTTGTTGGATCCACCCCAATGTCCTCCAGGAATGCTTTATTATATAGATTGCCATGCCCAAATCTAGCATATAAAGCAATTTGAAGGTGTACAAATCCATGCAGTTTGTCTCATGGTCATTTGTATAATGTGGTTTGTGGTTTTATATTTATTATTTTAAAATGCATTCTCTTACACTCAAGGAAGCTTACCGCAACAGCAATCAATACAGTAATAAAGCAGTTTTTAAAAACAAATTAAAATATAAGAACATTAAGAAGAGACAAAAGGATTCAAAAGCTGAAAATAAACACATCAATTATAGTGGATCTAAAAAGGCCCTATCAAGAGGAGCTATTTTGGGGCTCTCTGAGGAACTACAGGTAAAGATGTTCTCCAAACTTCCTTCAGCAGTGTTCATTTGAAAGGAAGACACAGAATCTTGCCAAATAGGAATGCAGCTAATGGATGGATCGCCAGGCAGGAAAACCTCTGCTCTAAGGGCCCAAAGTGGTGTATGGGAAAATAGAATGTTGTTATCAAATTTTGTGCATTGGACTCCACACCTTGATTTTCCTCAGTGATGTGTTCTAAGAGTCTGATATTGTCCAAGCACATAAGCAGCAGGACTACAGAACCCCTACTGCTAGGTACTACAGCTTTCATTATGGAACACAACTGTCCTCCAGAAAGTTGACATGTGGCCAAATAAATGTATTTGGCTCTAAGACTTCTATATAGGGAATAGTCTCTCTCCAAAATCAGAGAAATTGGCAATTCCTGTGTTATTAAGTGTATTCTTGCCCTTCAGGTACCTTAGATTTGGTGCTTTTTTTGGTCCCTCTTACTCTCTGCTTGTAGCATTCTGAAATCAGTCACCTTAATGTGCTTTCCCCCTTTATATGTCTCGATTGTGTTCCTGGTTGTAGAATTGTTTACCTCAAAGCTGCATAATACAGTGAAGCAGTGGTTTTAAAATCATTATAGGGAGAGAGTAAAAAGACAAAACAGTAAATGTGAAGTTTAAAGATATGCTAATGATTTCTAAATAAAAACAGTGAGTTGAAGATCTGAAGGAATGTGTGACAAAAATGGCCCCCTCTCTGCTTTTGACAATTCCCTAGAAAACTAGGCACATAGAAAATAACTGGGCGACTTCTGTTAATATATTTTTCATGGGTTGATACACAGATCTCCAAACTCCATTTCATGCTTGCTACATCCTTTGAAAAATAGCCATCCCTGCCCCCTGGTGCCCATTATCAAGCATCTTATTATATAGTAGCTGGCCAGAATTATTTGCCTTTAAGCTATTGAATAATATCTGTGTATCAGATTGTTGTAAGATCAACATGTAAGTCTGACTCTAATGACTTCTTAGGTTTGACCTTGATGTTGCTTGATACCAGGTCTGTGAATAACAAATTCTCACTAATATATGATCTACTGGTAGAAAAGCATATCGGCCTGCCATGTGTGACCAAAACCCCTGTGTGGATGATTCATTTGATCTTGTTCTATCTCAGTTGGTTCCAGCTAAATATGTACCTAATACTTCATCAACTCTGAATTAATGCATGGGGAGGGAGACTTCTCTGTTTATGTCACACATATATGCTGCACTTTCTCCAAGGATCTCAGGGCAAAACACATGGTTCTCACATCCTTCAAGTATGGGAATGGGCATTCTCAGCTGTTACTCTGGTGAAGCTCTATTAGCAGTATGGAATGCCAGTCTTTTAGTGGAAATACACAAAGTGGCTTCCCAGAGTCCTCTTCCTCTTTCTAGTAAATTTCCCAATCCCTGATACTGGGTAGCATTAATGAGTTGGGAGACAACTTGGACATTGTGGGCAGAAGAGTCATGCTGAACCAGACAGATCATGTCCTGCAGCCTGTAACGGTGATGGTGATGGCAATGAAGGACGTTTTCCTCCTTTCTACCGACATTGTACCATTTGACTCATCCACCAAGACTGTTAAAGATTGTATAGCCTTTTAATTGTGCAAATGGACCCTGCAGCGAAAGCAATTTGTCCAATTGCTGTGACATTTGACTAATTCCAACTTGGATACCAGATTTAATTATTGTGCCTGATGTGTTGGAAGCATCCAATTCTCACAATTCTGTGGATAGTTTCAAACTATTCTCCCTGACTGATGCAAGCATGGTCTTTGGAGCTGAGAAGGTCGCTATATGAAATACAGATCCCTGTTCTCCTTGGCTGCTAAATTTTGTGGGGGACAGATAAAAGCATAGTTGATCAGGATAATTTATACATCTTTGTGAGAGGAACATTTCCCTAAATCTTTGAAGGGAGAAGGAGGAGGAGGAGATTGGATTTATACCCTGCCCTTCACTACCTGAAGGAGTCTCAGAGCGGCTTACAATCCCTTTCCCTTCTGCTCCCCACAACAGACACCCTGTGAGGTAGGTGGGGCAGAGAGAGCTCTCTCGAGAACTGCCCTTGAGAGAACAGCTCTGAAAGAACTTATGATTGACCCAAGGTCACACCAGCAGCTGCATATAGAGGAGTGGGGAATCAAACACGGATCTCCCACATTAGAGTCCGTTCTCTTCATCACTACACCAAGGAGTCTGCAGAGAGGCCATTGCTAAAGAAGCTCCCCCTGCTCCGCCTAAGGATGAGTTGACTAATTGTTGGTTGGTTACAAATCTTACTTTTTAAACACAAGGTGACTGAACAGGTGATGCAAAGCAACTCTAAGCATATCTGAATGACATTTCTGCCTTTGACCCATTTCAAGGTTGTTTCAGACCTGGTTATGGAACAGGCACAGCATTAATCACACTGGTGGATAATCTCCATTGTAAATAGATAGGGACATTTCATTATTGTTAGTTTTGTCAGACCCTTCCACCTTTGATATGTTAAACCATTATATAGTACACAGTGTTGTACTATGATCCAGGAGACTCAGGTTTGAATCTCCACTCTATTTATTTATTTATTTATTTATTAGATTTTTATCCCGCCCTCCCGCCGAAGATTTTAGAAGCTTGCAGGGATACTTTGGACTAGCCACACATAATCAGCCTAAACTATGTCATAGGGGTTTTGTGAGGATAAATTGGAGAAGATAAAAATGTAAGTCACTTTGGATTCCTATTAGTGAGGAGATCAAGGTATAAATGAAGCAAATAAATAAATAAATAAACGTCTGCTTTTTCTGCCGAATGAGTCTTAGACAGCTTCCATCAGAGATGTTGAATCCTTTGAATATCTTTTCCTGTTGCATCCTATTCAGAAGCTAGCCTTCCTTCTACAGCTGATATAGTCATGTTGATCCATGCTACTGTAATAGACTGCTGTAACATACCCAAGGTGGGTCTGCCCTTGAAGACCATTCAAAGGTTTTAGCTAGTGCAAATGTTGCACTGGCTGAGAGCTTATCTCTCCAGCAAATGAGTTGGCCAGCAAGCTTGATGAGGCTGCCCTTGATGCAAGCATCACTACACAGTTGCCAACACATGGACATTCTGTTTGGTGAAATTTTCTAGGCAGTACTCAGTGCTCCCCTTGCAGCCTCTGCACTAGTTACTTGCACTACTGGAAGAATGTCTGCACATTCTGTGCCTGGATCCAGAAAGGTATTTAGATTAATGGAGTGATGAGACCCAGGTTTGCAATGTAAAACAAGAGTGCCTTAGTGAACTCATTCAGTATGTGTGTGCCTCATCTAGTACCTCAGCATGGAGCAAAGCATGGCAATAGCTGGTCCAGTGGCACCTCTCACCTTGCCTAGCACTGGCTGCACCTGAAGGCAAGTCTAAGTGTTGGGTGTGAAATGCACAGCTCTCCCATAGGCATGGGAGGACTGTCTTCATATAGTCCCTGGCAGCCCTGAACACAGAGAGTACCACATTCCGGTCAGTATGTTGTGAGCAGGGATCATTTACCAAGGATAGGCATCTCAGAGCAGCCTGCAGAACCCGACATCCTCAATAACAGACAAGGGCTGCCTGTCTAGAACAATCATGTCATCAATAAGGGGAGTGAACCTCTCCCCTGCCCACTTCTGCTCACACCTTGGTACATTAGTGCCAACTGCACCAAACATCTCCGTCAGAGGTGCATGGTATCTCTTCCCTACAGGATGCCTGAACATCAAAGCATCAGAGGTATTTGTGGAGCAACCCCACCCCACCAGCCTCTTTCTCCCCCCGAAGAAGCACCACCTTGTTCCTGAACCTAGTTGTCAAGAGATTACCCAGGTCCTTCCCTTGACTGATCCTAGGGATCCTCCATCCTCTGGAAGTCCTTCCAGGCTGTGCAGGAATCAGGACACCCATGCAGACTAGCAGCTGCTGTCACACAGCAGCTGCGGATAACGGCTTGTTATTGGGCTCAGAACAGTGCTGTGGGAGGGGGGCATGGCCTCCCTGCAAGCAGTTGTCTTGTTATTTTGCTGCTCCATGTGGAGCAGCAAAATTGGTGAAATAACCTCCAGCATGGTTTTCGTGCGCTTTTCATGGCATAGTTACTTACAGCTAAAAAATTTGACTGAACTCATGGCGTCTAAATATACTTTTGACAGACCTTACTCAGGTTTGGAAGTCATCCTGCGCACGTTTATAGACTCGTCCAAAGGACTGATGGCGACTCTATGTAAATTGCTACTAGGAACGGAGAACCGAGCAGCGCTGAAACATCAGCTAAGGTGGCAAGAAGACCTACAGATGGAGATCTCTGAACAAATGTGGACTGACATTTGGAATTCGCCTGCTAACCGCTCAAGAAATTTTAACGTCCGATTATAATTCTTTAAATTGATCACCCGGTGGTACTTCACACCAGAAAAATTGCATAATATAAACCCGGCATTGAATCCACAATGTTGGAAGAAATGTGGAAACACAGGCTCGTATTTCCACTGTTGGTGGGAGTGCCCTGTCATTCATGCATTTTGGGAAGAAGCTCTGGGAATGATAAGTGATATTACATCGCTAGATCTACCAGCTTGTCCCAAACTGGGGCTCTTTGATAGAATGGAGGCAGTCATGGCTACTAGGGCCCAGAGAGATCTTATATCTTAACTTTTGGCGACGGCACGTCTAACCATAGCGGCTGGATGGAAAGCCAGCTCTCCTCCCCAGATACAAACATGGTACGACAAAACATGGGATCTATTTATCTTAGATAAGCTGACACAGATCACTCAAGTTACAGCAGCAGATACATCAAAGGCATATGAGCGATTTGTTGCAGTTTGGTCTAGGGTGCTTCAGTATATGTCAGAAAAGAACATACTTCCTTCAAAGGTCGCTTATGTCCCATGGATACGCTTTTAGTTTTATTTCTAACCAAGCTCATAGGATACAGTACATTAGCTCGATCACCATTATAGAAGCTGGTTTTATTGCATCATTCACTAGTTCGTAGATTAGAGGGTTGCAAGAAAGGTTATTATTGTGTAAACTTGTTGGGGTCAGTGGGGTTTATAAGCTTTTGTTCGGCTTACCACTTACTGTAATGATAGATTTTTATGACATGTATGAAACTGCTGTTATGCTGTTTTGCTCTTTTTAATAAAAAATTATTTAAAAATTTGGGTGGGGGGAGAGGCAGGAGGTCACACTCCCCCCATGGTACCATTCCAAGCCCATTTGGGTTCTCCCTTTTCTTTAGAAGCAATTCTAACCCTATAATAAAATTTATTGTGTTTTTAATGCCTCACCTGTAGTTAACTGTTATTTTCTTTAGAAACTGCTGCAACAACTACATTTTAAAAACCTTCAGGATCTTTAAAAAAAGTGTAGAAGAACAGCTTCAAAACCAGAAACAGAAGAACACAAAAAGATAAACCTTTAAAAACAGTAACTTGGGAAATCCCCCCATGACAAACCCTTTAAAAATTAAACACCTGTTAGAAATATTATTTATTTATGTAATTTATAGTTTGCCTTCTTCACTTGGACTCAAAGTGGATTACACAGCGTGAGTCAATACAACCAACAGGATGGAGCATTCAGTGAACAATACCATAGGATTAAGGTTGTAGAACGAACCAGAAATCTGAAAACAGCAAAGCCTATGTATTAGCCTAAGTATTAGCATGGCACATTAAATTATGCAAAAATTACATAGTAGGATCCTGCTTATAGCAAGCAATATGTAGTATTATAGACCACAGTCCTTAATAATTCATCTAAGCAATTTTGTAAATCATTTTGTACAGTGCAACCTATTTTCTGCATAGAAAAACCTTTGTGAATAATTCAGTTTTGCATAGTCTGTGGAAAGCCAGGAGTGGGAGTTTTCCTGACCTCCTTAGGCAGACAGTTCCATAAGGTGGGGGCACCAACAGAATTGTTGATTTTGCCCATTTGTAGGCTGGCTCCTTCAGAACCCTGCTGAGTGAAGCTGTTGTGGCAGAGCACAGGGGAGAGGCAGCCAATGTTCCCTCTAATTTCCCCCCCTCTACTGAGTGCAACACTTCACATCCTGAGCAGAATATTACTGCTGTAATCTTAAAATGGGCAATGGCCATTCATGTGCACAGCTTAGAGGGAACACTGGAGGCAGCCTTCAACTTTTCTTAGCAATATTTTATTTATTTATTTATACATTCGATTTGATATCCCATTCGAACACCTTGTCTAGGGGTCTCTGAGTGGCTTACAGATTTTTGGTGCTAATCACCGTTTTCCCCTAACTAGGGCCACAGTATGTATATGGGGATGGGGCAACCTACTGGCACCCCCCTATGGTGGTGGTTGTAGTTGTTGTTGCTGTTACTGTCGGCTCGGGTCGGGTCTCTGGACTGGCGGGTGTTCTTTTCCCGGCGTTTCCGGAAGTGGCTGTCTTCTTTCTAAGGCGCGCGGCTCCGCCTGCTTCCGGCCCAGCAACGTCCTTTCCAGCTCCGCTTGAGCCGGTGCTCGGCGTCCTCGCACGCCACCTTCCTCTCGATGACAGCACTCGGTGTACTCTCGCTTGGCCACCAGGGATCCTGACTCCAGCTGCGTCCTCAATGTTGCTCCTATTCGGCAAGGAGTTGGGGGTTCAACATTAAAAATAAGGGGTCTATCCCTGGTGTTATATTCCTGATTAAAGTACTGAACATCTGTAAATGTGTATTCCAAATTGCAAGGCCAGGGAAAAACTGGATAATCTATTTGTGTGCTGACCATTTTGGTGTTCAATGGACTCCCTGCTTGAGCTCAAGGATAGTCTCAGAGGTAGTGCTTGGATTCATCATCATTTGTTATGTGTAACAGTGCCAACTATATTCTACTGATTGTGTGAGACTTCAGAATCCATGAGAAATTTGCCTTTTCAGGTATGACTTCTCAGTACTTTATAATTCAGATAGCAACTGAAGAGTTTCTCCCAGCTGGTCACATACAGCAGGGCACAATCTCAGCCTGCTGTTCTACACTGACATATGGATGACGTCTCACATTTAGGAATGTATGTATTTTGTCACTGACTGGGATAAACCATTACCTAGTCAAGGCACATATTGTGGAAGCCTTTGCAGGTGCAGTAGACCAATTTACACTGTTTACCTTCGATGACCCCGTGTTTGCAATGCCAAGACCACGGCCACACATCCCAGAAAATCTACAGCAACTAAATAATTTTCTTCCTGTCAGCTTTCTTCATTGTCCAACTTTCAGATCCATACGCAATTACAGGAATACTACAGTATGAATTATCTTGATCTTGGTCTCCAGCAACACTGCCTTACACTTAAGGATCTTTTCTAGCTCCTTCATGGCACCTTTCCAAGTCTTAATCTTCTTCTGATTTCTTGGTTGCAGTCTCCATTTTTGGTTGATGGTTGAGCCAAGTAGAAAATCTTCAGTTACTTCAATTGTCAGACTTAAAATTGTGTAATTCCTCAGTAGTAATTACTTTTGTATCCTTGTTGTTCAGTTGTAATCCTGCTTTGGAAATTTCAGATTTAACCTTCATCAGTGGCCATTTCAAGTCTTTAATATTTTCTGCCAGTAATATGGTGTCCCCTGCATATCTCAAATTGTTACTGTCCCTTTTACCAGTTTTCACTCCCCCTCTTCTAAATCTAACCCAGTTTTCCATATATGTTCTACATATAGTTTGAAGAGATATGGAAATAATATGCATCCATGTCTGTTACCCTACATATAGACTGTATTAAATTAATGTAGCATACTTTTTCTCTTCAATGCTGACTTCCTGGTAGCTTGTTCTGGGCAAACTCTTCGTTAACGTGACCAGTACTGAACAAATTCTTTTTCTTGACTAAAAAAGCAAGCAAAAATATCAGCAAAAAACATAAAAGTTCATAAAAACATAAACGTTGAAAAGAAAACCTATGAGTTGGATCCAACCAGCTTTTTTGTGGAAGAAAAAGGAAGTAAAGGATCTCTTCTGACTTCCTGTAAGGGGTATTCTGGGGAGGATGGGGCCTGCATGTATAAAAGCCTTGCAGAATGTAGCTGAGAGGGGAATTGAATGAGATTAAGTGAAAAAACTGAGTAGATCCAACTCCATATCATTAATACATCTTCTGGAAATTTTACTGGATTCCTGTTGCCCATTTCTACTGTCCCATATCTTTCTGCCCTCCAGGATCTCTCCCTATCACTAGTGCCTTTCAACCATCCATCTTGATGCACAGTATTGATTACACATGGCATATGCATCTATGCATACTATGCATCTTTCCTGTTCTATTTTTAAGCCACTACCTGGCAAAAACATATTGGTACAATAAGAAAGCAGAAAAGGGAGGAGGATGCAAGTTATGGAAATGCAAAGACACATCTAGTCCACATGGAACAGATGTGTCCTCTTGTCTGCACGAAACACAATCTTGAAAGGTTGAGATAGAGAGAATGTTGTGCATATAGGCTGACATGGCAGCAGGCATACTCTCTCTCTCCCTCTCTCTCTCTCTCTCTCTCTCTCAGGCCAACAGCCTATGAGGCAGAAGGGAGGTAGACAATCTACTTCGTCTGTCAAACTGAGCATGCAGCAAACTCACCATTGCCTTATATTTAAAAGAAGGCAGAGTGAAGCAGGCCATGTGTGCTCACCTTCTTTCTCTTGTGGCTAGGTAGAGAACAGATCTTCAGCTGCATATACATAGTCCTTGTTTGAGGAATACCAATACATGCACAGGTTCTTACTTCTTCCAGCTTTGAATGGACAGTTACTCTTAAAGGGTTAATAATGAAGCAATCCTAAGCAGATCTACTCAGGATCCTACTCAGGTCTACTCAATAGGACTTACAGCCAGAAATGTGTTTGTAGGATTGCAGTGTAATTGTTTTAAGAAGCAAGAGAAAACATTGCAGATGAAGCTGTGCATATACTGCTGTGCTTGGCTGCTGGTCTGGGGTGAGTTGGTCCCAAGGAAGCTGCTGTGATAAATTACAAGGTTGGCATGACCATTACTGATGACAGAAAGGTAACCCAAAAAGCATCAAAGCAGAGCAAGGATTTCTGCATTGAATCTCAAAACATTTATCTGCTGTGCGGTATTGGATCTCATTGCGGACTTAGACCATGAATTACAGTTTTGATAGGCAGGAAGGGTAGATTCAAATATAAAACAGCAAATAAATCATTATTGCAGGGTTCTGGAATATGCAGAGATATTGTAATTTCACCTTAAATAATGGCAGTTTAACAGGCATTCCTAAACAGAGTTATAGTCTTCTTGGTTCATTGATGTCAATGGGCTTAGGAGAGTGTAACTGTGCTTTGGATGGTACTGAAAGTATTGGAAGCTATTGTGGGATCTCAGCTTCAAGGGGCCACACTTCAAAACCCAATATCCTGTCCCTAACATCTTGGAAAATTTGCTGATTTTAACAGGAAAAAATTTGACATGAGGAAACTAGTGGAAAAAAAAATAAAAACTCATGGAGTCATTTCTCACAAATAGGGTTGTCAAATCTGGGTTGGGAAATTCCTGGATATTTGGGAATGGAACCTGGAGAGGGTGGAGTTTGAAGAGAGGAGAGACCTCAGTGAGGTATAATGACATAGAGTTCACCTTCCAAAGCAGGGGAAATGATCTCCAGGGGAAATGATCTTTATAGTCTGGAGATCAGCTGTTATTTGGGAGATTTCCAGGACCCACCTGGAAGCTGGCAACCCTACTCACAAGACAGAATCAAACTTAAGCTGGAAATATTTGAACTGGACCAGAATGCTTGGGAAATTTGGTCTCATCTTTAAAATTAAGCTTTAGAGAAAGCAAAAAGCACCCCCAAGCATCTGTGACTCTATAAAAGCTGCTGTTTTGAACAAGTCTGCTCTCCTAATGTGGCACAACTGATTACTATGAAAGAAAGTGAGGCTTCTATGTAGTTCCAGTGCCCATAGTTTATTTGCATGCAGTCAAAATGTACTGAAGCTGTAATATAATTGTACACAGTTGAAGAGCGCTGAAGACTGCATACAAAACGTCTGTTTTTTCCCTCTGACATAATGAAAATAGAGCCTTTGCAAAAAAAACCCCTATTTTCTGTTCAATTGTACAGACAAGCTGTGCTTAATAGACTAACGCGTTTTCATATAATTTGGCCTTGACAATGATTCTTCACAGAGTAATACTGGCATATAGAAATGAAATCATAACAGTAATAGCAACAGCGGCTGTGCTTTGCTCTCTTTCCGTATTTTCCAGGGACTTCAGAGAAATGTTACACAGTTAATATTGATCTTACTTTTCTAAAAAATCAGGAGTTTGTTCACAAATTACACTACATGGTATGATTAACTATAGCTTCAATAGCTTACAGTCTGATGTGAGCCACGTTTATTGGTAAGTAAGTCCCAATGGCTTCAGTGGGGTTTACTTCCAGATGGGAGCATTGAGGTAGGATGACATATTTAGGATAATGCCACTTCCATTTTACTACCTATTTATATCTGAATGGACCTAGACACTGTGGCTGTTACAGTCACCTTTCCCTTAACAGATGGAGGATAGGTTAGAATGATGAAAATGAGACTTTGCACTGAAATCCATACCCCATAGCTAGAGTTCTGCAGCAGTGGGTAGGGAGACATTCAGCTAATCCCTATAATGAATGAGTGCATAGGCCAAGTGTATAGGAATTTGTGAAACCTAATCTCACATGGTAGGAAATATGCTGGTTAAATGGACCTTCGGTCTTATCCAACAGGGACATTCTCTCATTCAAGTGGCCGAAAAAGGACCAAGGGACTGGAAAGATTCCTTGGCTTCTACCCTACCTAAACACTATCCATGTTGGCGTGCATAGATCAGAATTATCACCAGCATATCAATGACTCTAAAGCAAGGCCATCCGATCTGACCCACATTAATATACCAATAACTTGTCAAATGATAAAAGAGTCCTCTAAATATGAGCAATTGTCAGCCAGGAGTAGGCAGAGCCATGGCAACTTCAATAAACCTCAGCAACCAACTGCAAACAAGCCTCTACCACTTGATGATCAAGAGCTTTGCAGACTGCAAATTACATCCAGCAAAAGCAAAGATAAATCAGACTTGTCTATCATCCTTCACTAGGTCAACCCTATCTCTGTACAAAATCTCAAATTTTGCTTGAACCATAAACACTAAAAAAAAAAAGCTTGGAGATACAGCCACTACCCTCTCAATAACCTTTCCTTAAAGATAGGTTAGAGACCAACTAGTAATTAAATCGATCACTTCCTTCCAGCTGTAGTTTTCTAATTAGCTGACACACTTTTCTGTTCAGTAAGCATTACCTTCCCCACCATCCTAGTCAGACTGACCTAAATTCTTCCTACTATCCTCAGTCACCCATGAGGGATATGAACATTTTTCGTAGAGAATGGCTGTAGGTTAGCCATAGTGTAATCCAGAATATTATGTAGGATAGATTGGTATTAAGAGAAACTATAGCCATTCTGTTTTTGGCAATGTTTGGCAGTCGCAACCAAATACTGATTGATTTTTCTTTCCCCCAAAGAAAATGATGTGGAGGAATAAAGATCCAAAACAGTGGTTTATTGTTACTATATTTTGAGCTGTTTAATAAGAATGTAAGCAGAAATATTTCTTCTGGTCAATTCTTTGCATAGCTAATAGCAGTAGCCAAAATTATCTTCTTAGTCTTGGTCTGTATTTCTTGTTGTGAAATGATAAGTCAAGAAAGTAAGGTCAAAATAAAATGTTTGGAAGCAGACGTTTAATTTCCACTCTGCTATTGTCCAAGTGCTAGGTTAGCATAGCCTTCCCAGCTGGACAAAGATTGCAAAACAGGTATCGCAAGTCACTTTCAGCCTATCTGGCTAGGAAAATGGCAATTGACATGTTAATGGTGTTAAAAGGCATGAAGTACAGAGGAGCTTATCAATGTCTTTAGAACTGCATCCAAGGCCTTGTGACACTGACTCTATGACACTTTTGTAAGAGAACAGACAAAAGTGCTGATTAGGTGTAAACTGGATGTAATATCCAGTAAACCCAAGCCATGTGTTACTTGCCTGTTCATCTTTGGTGCTGGAAGCTGATGCAGGGCTTCCACTTTTTCTTGCACAGGCCATATTGGGCTTCTCCCCCCTCCCATCTGATGTCCCAAGAAGAGCATGTAGGGTTGGACCAACACACATTTTCTTGGATTCAGGTGGAGCCCAGCTCCTTTAATGATCCACAGTTCTTCTTCCAAGTGCTGCATATGATCTTTCCACTTTCAGCTGAACACCACCGCATCTTCTATATATGCCAGAGTGAACTCCTGGCAGCATCCTAACAGGTGGTTCACTAGACATTGAAAAGTCATGGCTGCTCTATGGCATGGTCACAAATTGATACAGACCCCACAGGATAGCAAAGGCATCTTCTCTTTATCTTAGGCCCTCAGAAGAACCTGCCAGTAGTCCTTGTCATAAGCAGTGCGGTTAGGTATCAGGTCTGACTGAGGCACTCCAACAATTGCTGACTTGGAGCACGAGATAAATGTCATAACACAATACCTTATTGATGCCCTCGAAATCGACACATTTGGATAGATCTATCTGGCTCGGGGACTAAAACCATAGGGTTGTGTTACCTGAACTGCCTGTCTCCTTTTAATTGGGGGAATTAGCGGGGAGACAGCATTGGCAAAAAGGGGTGTAACAGATGGGATCATACACCTATGTATACCAGGGTCAGTTTCAAAGAGAGAAACCCTTTAAATGATCAGGACTAAGGTTGAAGGAATGGTTGTTTTATTAAAAAATACTGATTAAATGCAAAGCATACTGTGATGAACTAAGTAAACACAGTCTGAGTGTAGGCAGTGGCAGAGGCTTACTCTGATTGGTGAGCCGCCTCCATGACAATGGAAGGTATCCAGGAGGGGGAAAAGGTTTGGTCAGTTAGGCAGTTGAGGTCTTGAAGCTTGATGAAAGAGAGAGAGCAGATAGTTTGAAGAGCTCTGTTCTGAGAGTTATTATTAAGAAGGGGCTTTTGGTGGCTTCCATCTGAGGGAAAACTCTCAGTCTGTGGCACAGTGATAGGGTGTCACAGAGCAGAGGGACAGATAAAACTCTGCTGAGGGGTTTTGCCAGATTCAAAGGGCAGACCTCTGTTTAAAAGAAAAACACCAACACACCCACAGGGAAGGACAGTAGTTCTGTTATCCAGGGGGAAAGTCCAAGTAACAGACAGATCTCCAGCACGAAAAGGGGGGGGGAACTAGGTACTTGAGAGTGAGGGGTCAGTGAAAGGACCCTCGGGTATATATCATTTCTAGTTTCCTCAGGGTGCTTAAGGAGAAGAGTCTAAGGAGGGACTAGTTGGGATTGAGAGTCCAGTCAGACTTCACTGAGAAAGTATGTGTAGGGAGAAATATTTTTGAACCAGCCAAACAACATCATAAAGTCTCTCACAGTATTAAGAAGGGTTGTCCGGGGGGTGGGCGGAGCTAGCGGCGCATGGCGCACGCTTAATTTCAGAGCTCCCGAACCTCTCTCCTATACCTCTACAAACCTCGACTTCAACAGACTCGATGCCGGAAAAAAACTACAAAAAGCTGCCCGGAATACCCACCAGTGGTCGTCGATCAGAAAAGGAATCGGTACGTACCTTTTTTACCACGATAGCTCCGGAGGAACTTTTGCTCCCGGGCTCTCCAGAGCTAGCTAAAATGGCGGCCGATTCAGACCCTCTCGATTCCTCTGAGCCTATTTCCTGCAGAGCCCTCACTGAACTAAAACAAGACATTATAAACTCGATGTCCACAGTGGTCTCTAAACTCCTCCAGCCCCTACAGAGTGCTATCCAAGACATGGCTAAAGAAATAGCTGAGACTGCAAAACTGGTGGAAAATGCAGCAGAAATGGTGCACACTTTGCAGGACGATGAAGTCTCTACAAACTACTGAAAACACTATGCAAACTCGCATTACTACATTGGAAAATAAGTGGTGCCAATATAATCTTAAATTTCGTGGATTTGAGGAGGGGGCAGAAGAATCTACTGATTTAGCAGCATTTATGTCTTCATGGTTAGCTAAAGCTTTGGAATTGGAAGACGGAGTGGCTCCAGCTCTAGCAAGAGCGCAGCGCCTGGGTCCGTTAGCGCTTGCACGCAAAGACAGACCTCGAGCCATTTTGGTACAATTTATTTACCAACGGTCAAGAGACAAGGTATTGAAAGTATCCCGTCAAAAAGGTGCACTTACCTTTAAGGAACAAAAAAATCATTGTTTTGTTGGATTTAGCTCTGGAGATACTGGCAAAGAGGCGCAATCTCAAGAAAGTAACAGCTAAGCTGCATGAGGCGAAAATACGCTTTAGATGGTCCCCTACATCTGATATTAATGTATATAAGAACGGTCTTCTCTATCAAGCAGCCGATGGTGTAACAGGAAAAGCCCTACTTCTTGCGATAGGAATAAAGCTCACCAAACAAGAAGAGGACCTATTAGCTAACTGATTTGCATTTTGGACTTGGGCATTTTGTAAGCCTTATGTTATTCGATTTTTACTAGCCTTAGAGAAAAAACATTATTTTGGTCTAAATATATATAGATTTATGCGAAAAACAGTATTTTTCTATGTTTTATATAATTTTTGTAAACTGGTCATTATCTTTGGATAGTAATGCAGTAATTACTAGTCCTGGAGTTAGTAATGTTTAGTGGAGTAGAATGTTGAAATATTTATAAATTGGTTGTTTGGTTGGTTGCTAGACGGCAGTGTGGCATTGGTGGTGGCAGCATGACATCGGCGGCGGCAACCCTGGTGGAGCAGATTGGAGCGATCCCTGGTGGCCAGAGGGAGGCAGCGAGCAACAACGAGCGACGACGGGCGGCTGAGATCGAGGCACGCAGGCGACGACGGGCGGCTGGGATCGAGGCGCGCAGCAATGACGCAGGCACGGCAGTGCCTGTTGGACAGAGCCGGCCAGCGAAGGGGCTATGCGCTGCGAGGTACTGCTGTGCTGTGGTCGCTGAGGAGTATCGCGAGCCAGGAGGGGTCGCACCGCGCCGACCCAGGTTGCCGAGAAAAAGAAGACAAGCGCCGTGCTGAACCAAGAAGACATACTCCACCGAAAAATGGGTGCTGGTAGGCTGTCCCCCCCCCCACTTTCAATGTGTGGCCCAAGATAGGGAAATTAAGTCACTAGGACGACAAAGTGTGAGCCGCCCAGAGACCCCTTCGGGGGTTAGGGCGGGGTATCAAGCCTAAGGTAAATAAAATAAAATAAATAAATAAATAAATAAGCATTAGACTTTTAAACTATAGGCAGAAGGTAGTGAAGAAACTACAAGTTATGATTTATGAAAATACATATTAGACTGCAAAGTTATATTTATTATATTCTAGAAGTGATTTTGTTTTAAATTCTTTCTATTTCTTTTTTGTTAGTAATAGCTTATGTTAGATTTAATGAAGGTATAACAACAGGAACAATTTTAAAATTAATAGAGTAATGAGGTAATTACTCTATAACAGGTTGCTATATCAATATGAATATTTTTAGTTGAAAAGTTAATAACAAAGAACCAACAAAAAACAATGCAGTAATTGTTTTCACCTTTTTATTGAAATAGTAGTATATATAATGATATAAACGAATTATTTTTCTATTTTTTTGGAGTCATTGATTTATGCGGTATTGAATTTAATACTTTGAAAGGTCAACATAAAGGGAGAGGGGGGAGGGAGGTGTGTTAAAAGGTTTATATAATATCATACACACCCATCCCTAGTTTATGTTTAGTTCAAGTGTTTTTAGTAGGAGTGTTAATATAATACACTCCTTCTACCTGGCCTGTATATAGGCCAGTTAGCTTAAACACTAACCCTAATTAGGTTTTTTTTTCTTTTTATATAAGGTAAATAAGGTTTTGTATATAAGTTTATATGCAACATATTAAGATTTCTACATGGAATGCTAGAGGTCTAAATGACAAAATCAAAGTCAAAAGGGCTTCTAATTTTTGGAAAAAACAAAAAGTTGATATTCTTTGTATACAAGAAACTCATTTGAAAAATGCAAGCTATCCAGTTTTAAGAAATACATGATTTTCCCAACCGTTTCAAGCACCAGGCTCCTCTAAAGCCAGAGGAACAGCTATCCTAATTTCAAAAAATGTACCTTTCCAGTGTAAAAAAACTGAAGTAGACCCAAGAGGTAGATATGTGTTCATTCAAGGCGACTTGTGTGGGGATCCTGTAACTATTGCTTCTATATACGCTCCCAATTCAGAACAAATCAATTTTTAAAAAAATACTTTACAAAAACTCTTGGAATTTAAAACAGGAGAACTCATTATTGGGGCAGATTTAAACTATATTGTTGACCCAAATATTGACCGGACTTACAACACTATCTCAAATAAGAAAAAACACTGGAACCAAACTGAATTAACGAAGATTTTTAATTTTTTTGATTTAGCAGATACATGGAGAGCTATGAATCCTGGTGATCGACAATACACATTTTATTCTTCAAGACATCAGATCTATACTCGCATTGATTTTATTTTAGTAACTAAATCATTAATTTCCACATTAATAGCTGCAGACATAGGTCCTTCTATCCTGTCTGACCACTCATGGGTATCATGTTTATTGAATACGCAAAAAAATCGAGAAGTAGGATACAATTGGAAATTAAATATGTTTTTATTACAAAACGAATCCATAAGAGAAGACATTAAAGACAAGATAGAAGAATATTTTAAATTTAATGCAAATTGTTCAGCCTCTCCACTTGCAATTTGGGAAGCATTCAAGGCTACTATGAGGGGTCATCTAATATCTATGGCTTCATCCTACAAAAAAATAAACAAAAAGTTATTGATGAAATTATGTTGAAAATTCAAAATTTAGAGCTAAGACATAAGAAATATGGGGGTAAAAAAACTTATAAGAAACTATTACAAGAAAAGAAAAAACTAGACTTGATAGAAACTACTCAAATACAAAAACAGCTTATGTTTCTTAAGCAAAAGTACATTACTAAAACTCCCAAATCTATAAAACTATTAAAACATAGAGTAGCCCAGAAAATCTCATCTTCCACAATTTACACAATCAAAGATGATAAAGGCAATGTACATACATCGCCTAAAAAAATTACTTCAGTATTTGCTGACTTTTATTCCAAATTATATACCTCTCAAAATCCTTCCAAGACAGATATTTTTCAGTATCTTAATTCAATTAATTTTAAAAATAAAGTAACCCAGGAACATAAAGATTTTTTGGAACAGCCTGTAACTTTGCAAGAACTGAATGATGTTATGAAGACCATGAAAAATAATAAAGCACCGGGTAGGGATGGGTACCCAGCCGAATTTTATAAAATATTTCAATTACAAATATCTCAACACCTATTAAAAATTATACAACATGTTATGGATAATGGGAACATTCCTCCTACATGGAAGGAGGCAAAAGTAATAGTTCTTCCTAAGCCGGATAAAGATTTATTAGTTCCCGCCTCATATAGGCCGATCTCTTTGTTAAATACGGATTTTAAAATTTTTTCTTCTATTTTGGCCTTTAGACTAAATTCTATAATATTACAATCTCTCCTTATATATAATTGAATAGTGGGTGCCAAAGTTCTAAAATGCACTCCTTTAGTGTATGGACGCTTGAACTGTCAGTCAGAAGACGCTGGCTGGGTTGACTGGCTGCTTTGTGCAGTCCCACCCAGTGTTTCAAGGTCTTTTGCATATGGAAGCTGATTGGACTTCACTGCATTCCACACCTCAAACTCACCCCCCTCCCCGCAAGGCAGTTGGAATGTCAGTTGCATATGGAACCTTCAAGGTCTTTTGCATATGGAAGCTGATTGGACTTCACTCCATTCCACACCTCATACACCCCCCAAGGCAGTTGGAATGTCTGGTGGTGTGTTGGTCCCAGGATCATGTTTTAAAAGCTGCCTGGGGGATTATGGACCGTTCACACACTTTCAACCTTAACATACCTCATAGGGGGAGAGGAGAACGATGACAGCTGCTTTGGTTCCCACTGCAGGGACCTCAGACAAGTTACAGTGCCATAGACTCCACCCTCCAACCCAGCTAATTGCTCCTGGGGAACTATTGTTGCCAATCTTGGCCCAGCACCCATCAAACCATTCTCTTCAACCCCCTGCTGTGCAGCAGACTTTCCCCTAGGGTTGCCAATCTCCAGGTGGGACCTGGAGATCTCCCACTGCTACAATTGATTTCCAGATGACAGCCACTAAATTTAGATAAACTATATCAATGCAACTTTAAACCACTAATTACGAAAATGATATCATCATTCAATGAGTGGCAAAAGCTTAATTTTTCTTTGCTAGAGAAGATTGATTTGTTTAAAACCATGATTTTACCTAAATTCTTATTTTTGTTTCAGAATATACCGATTGAAATTCCTTATAAAGACTTTATTGATTGGAATACTAAACTTTCTAATTTTTTATGGAACAACAAAAAAGCTAGGATAAGTATATCCCTGTTAAATAAACCAAAAATTAAGGGGGGCTTAGCTCTACCATCTCTGCATAAATACTATGAGGCAGCACAACTTAAAGCAATAATTAACTATGCTGACTCAAAATGTGAAAAAACATGGACTACAATAGAAGGTAGGTTTTTTTTAATCAAGATCTCTTGCATGAATCTATATGGAATGCCTCCAAAAATGGGCTTTACTGCTAGTATAATAATAAATTTATAACACACACATTAAAAATATGGGATAGATACAAACCTTTACTTACTCCAGGTATATCTCTCATTGCTGCTTTTTTAGGCCAACATTGGTTTACCCCAGGAAGGGATCATACAGAATATGCTAACTTGAGGGGGGGAAACATATATAGATTACAAGATATTATAATTAAAGGAAAATTGCTATCCTTACAACAACTACAAATCAAACATGAGATTGAAATAAGCTGGCTGCAATACTTGCAGTTGCAACATATGTATAAAACTTTATCTTTAGCATCTAATCTTTCAAGAAAATTAACGAATTTTGAGAGTCTTATTTCTAAATCCAGCAGTAATACTAAAGGAGCTATTTCAATAATATATAACGCCCTAAACGAAAAAATTTGGCAGAACAAATCCCTTGACTTGAAGACTACAATAGATGAAAAAACCTGGTATACTATTTGAAATTCTTTCCAAATGTCTACAAATAATTTAGCTATAAAACTACAATCGGTTAAGATATGTACACGTTGGTATTTGACACCTGTTCATTTATTCTACAGTAAGCAAAAATCTTCACTAACGTGTTGGAAGGGATGTGGGGGAAAAGGAACACTTTTACATTGTTGGTGGGAATGCCATGATGTCAATCAGTTTTGGAAAAAAAATTTGGGAAGAAATACGTCAAATAACTGGACAGACTATACCTTTTATTCCAGAACTATTTCTTTTGGGGTATTGGTCGAAATGTATTATAACTAAAGAAAAAAAAGAACTTATAACTATTTTATTATCAGCTGCTAAATTGTTAATAGCTCAAGTTTGGAATCAAAACAAAGTACCATCTATTAAGCAATGGACTGCAAAATGCTGGGACCTTGCTGCTGCAGATAAAATAACAGAACAACTTCTTACAACATACTCCTCGAACTTAACAAATACGTTTATGACACGATGGTTCTCGTTTTTTGACTATATTACAAAAACTTCAAATTTGTTGTATTCATTACCAGATAAGTACACAAATTTTGTATTCTATTAGACTTCTAGGGTAGTATAAAGATAAGATTAAATTGATGTTGCATTGTAGTTATAGTTATTAATAGTTAATAGTTTATATGATGTAACACTGATAAGATACTTTACTTTAATCCGTTGTTAGTTGTTTTTTTTTTGCTGTTTAGTGTTAAGAATATTGTTATTTGTATTGTTAAAATTATAAAATTAATAAAAATTGTTAAAAAAAGGGTTGTCCAATCAGGGGAACCCTGGTTTAGTTATTGTATATGTTCTCTAGCATTACAACTGCCTGCCTAATTTAAAGAAACATAGGGTTTATTGTTTATATTATTTCTGCCTGAATTTTAAGAAGCCTTCAGCAGTGTTAATAGTGTTCATATTGAGAACTTTCTGGTTGCCAACTGTTTGACTCATAAAAAACCCTTAAAAACCATTTTTTGTCCTTGCATTTTGTAAATAATAAACCTACAGGGAAATGGAGGATCTTAGAGACATATAGGGAGTTTTGAGGCAATATTTACCAGATCCAGAAGTGTAGAAGTCCAGTGGAAGGAGATCATGAACAACCAGCATTCGTTCGACCGAACAAGGGGACCCAAACTGTGAGTTTGTGGGTGCTACTCTACTAGGCACCTTAGAGTGTCACACAGAGCTGTGGCTGGGCTGCCATTTTTATAGATTATAGAAAGTATCCTGAGTGGTAGGGCTATAGGTTTAAACCAGGGGTCATTTCGTAGAAAAAGAGCTAGGGGAACTCATTAGCATAACTCATTAGCATATGCCACACCCCCTGACATCAGGGGCCCGGCGGTGGACCTGCCAAGGCCCTCCCTGGCCCCAGGCAGGCAGGGGTGGGGAGAGGCGGGGAGGAAGCAACTTCCCCTCCCTCTTCTCCTGCCTCCTCCTGGCTGAATGAGGGCTGGAAGCGGGGCGGCCGGAAGCAGGGGATGGGGCTTCGTCATGTGCCCCACCCCCCTGCACCTCACCCGGGGGAACTGCGTTCCCCCGCGTTCCCCCCCCCCCGAAATGATCTCTGGTTTAAACAAACGAACTGAAAGATTTCCGATCTTCGATTAGGGGTTTCCCAAAACTTAAACAAAAGGTATGATGGCACCCTGGTGGGTATATCCTGGAGGATCCATGGAGTGTTGATGGCTGATACTACCTGATACTTCAAAGTTAATAGCTTTTGGTAACCTGGGAGAACTGCTCAGGAAGAGGACCATAAAACTGTTCCCCAGAGAAATATTTACATTTAAAAATGCCCTCTTTGGGGGCATAGGACTCCATGAATGCCCAGTCCCTCTGGAAGTGTCTGATTGTCCGCATGTGAAGGTTGCCACCCCATTTCTTACTCCTGGCTTTTCAACCTTCTGCACCACATTTTTTTACTGTCACTAAGGTTTCTTTCCTTCCACTGGAAGGCTCATCTTCCCACCTTTCCAGGTTGCCTTGGTGACTGGGCCACTGTGGTCTCCAACTGGGGCATCCATTCCATGACCATTCCAGGGTCAACCACATGAGCATTCCAGGGTCATTTTCCCTTCCCTTTCCCCCTGTCTTCTTTATTTCTGCTATTACCTTTCTAGGCTTTTCACCAGGACCTCCAGGGTTACTTCCTTCCCTGGGAGGATAGGCTGCTGCTCCTGCCCAATGATCATCTCGTATCTGTGCCAGTTCTTCCAGGGAGTTGGGGTGCTGGCAGAAGTCCCAGGTCCAATTGGGCCCCAGCACTACTTCCAGCAGCTGTTCCTTCACTATCTTATCCAGGAAGGTTTCCACCTGTGTTCACTCTGGTTTAAACCATTTCTTGACCAACTCCTTAGGGGCAAAGGCAGTTTCAAAGGGACTCTCATCCCTAGCAAAGCAATATACCCTAGACAGCTGTCAGTAGGTCTCCTCTATAATATGCAATTACCAGAAGATGGCTTTCTTCACCAAGCATGATAAGCTACAAATATTGACCCTGGCAGAAAAGGTCCCACTACAGCAGCCCCTTAGCTAGAAATTTTTGGTGGGGGGGCACCAGGGGGGGGGCTTGACGTCACTTCTGACGTCAAAAATAAAAAACAAATCAAATCAAAGAGCCAGAAGATGAGAAGAGCTGGAGAAAGGGCCCCCCTCCCCCGCCTTTCCCTCTCTCCCCTTTCCTGCCACACCAGTCAGTCAGCCAAGCCAGGCAGTTGGGCTCATACTGCAGTTGGGCTCTGTTTCCCCTCACAGGGCAGCCAGCCAGGCAGGCATGAGCGCCACAAAGGCTGCTTCTGGTGGGGTAACTGGCCGGCCAGCCCACATCCCCACAGTCTGCCCAGCCCTTCCTTTTTTGGGCTGTCACTTTCAGCTGTGGCTGATGGGCTGTCCCCTGCTGCCGAGGTGAGCAGGAGTGTGGCCAGCAGACCAGAATGTTGTGCAAGCCTGAGCCATGGTATCAGGCACTGGCGGGCCACCCTTTCTAGGAATCAGCTGACCCCAAAGCCAGGGTGACCAGAGACAGTCCAAGTCCAGCCCCACTGTCTGGCATCCCTTCCCCACAAAGGCAGCCAACAGCATGTACTCAAGTGGCGGCTGCTCTCCTCACCGGCTCCCATTGGCTCTGCAGTGCGAGGGAAAAGGGCAGGGCCGGTGCCAGGCTTTTTTGCACACTAGGCAATGCTACCTTCTGCCCCCCCCCCCATGCGCTCACTGTTCCATGCTCAGAAGATGACAAAAAAACCTCCAAAATCTCCAGCCAAATTGGCCAGGAGAAAAATTGCTTCCTGACCCCAAAGTGGCAATCAGCATTTCCCTGGGTGTGTAAGAAAGGGCCACAAGGGCTGAGCATTGACTCATCCCTTCCTGCCCTCCCTCTCACGATCTGCCTAAACTCACAGAATCAGCATTGGTGTCAGATGGCCATCTAGCCTCTGCTTCAAAACCTCCAAAAAAGGAGAGCCCACCACCTCCCAAGAAAGCCTGTTCCACTGAGGAACCACTCTGTCAGGAAGTTCTTCCTATTGTTTAGCCGAAAACTCTTCTGATTTAATTTCAACCCATTGGTTCTGGTCTGACCTTCTGGGGCAACAGAAAACAACTCTGCACCATCCTCTATATGACAGCCCTACAAGCACTTGAAGATGGCTATCATATCACCTCTCAGTCGTCTCCTCTCCAGGTCCAGGCTAAACATACCCAGCTCCTCCAACCTTTCTTCATAGGACTTGGTCTCCAGACCCCTCACCATATTTGTTACCCTCCTCTGGACACATTCTAGCTTGTCTATAACCTTCTTAAATTGTGACACCCAAAACTGAACACAATACAATACACATGTCTAAGCAGAGCAGAGTAAAGCAATACCATCACTTCGCATGATCTGGACACTATACTTCTGTTGATGCAGCCGAAAATCGCATTTGCCTTTTTAGCTACCACATCACACTGCTGACTCATGTTCAGTGTATGGTCTACTAAGACCCCTACATCCTTTTTGCACATACTACTGCCAAAACAAGTCTTCCTCATCCTATAATTATGCACTTGCTTCTTCCGTACCAGTGAGCCACCGCTCCTCCTTTTTTGGCTCTTTCTTGTAGGTGCATTAACTGATGATAGTGCAAACTTCAGGACATGCTTTGGCATCCAATGGCCTTGATTAGGTATGTATCTAAGATCAAGCCCCCGAAATGCAAGCCTGCCTTTAATGCACAATACAGTTCCATGAGGAACAAATTGGAACTACAATTTTGATTGGCATCACCACTGACAAACCCACAGTCAAGGCCACTGGATGCCAAAGCATGTCCTGAAGTTTGCAGTAACATCAGCTATTGCAGCTACAAGAAAGAGCCACAAAGGAGGGGCTGTGGCTCAGTGGTAGAGCATCTGCTTGGCATGCAGAAGGTCTCAGGTTCAATCCCTGGCAACCCCAGCCCAAAGGAGCAAGTAGTAGGTGATGTGAAAGACCTCTGCTTGAGACCTTGGAGAGCCGCTGCCAGTCTGAATAGACAAGACTGACCTTGATGGACCAAAGGTCTAATTCAGTACAAGGTAGTCTCATGTGAATGTGACGATATCCCAGAGCACTGCCAGCTACAAAGAGGAAATGCAAGGCAGTAAAACACAGAAAAGGCTCCATAGGGTGTGAAGGCAGAGTTCTCCAGCTGAAGAATGGGTGGAGAGAATTCTACATCAGACCATGGAGGGCTGTTTCCAGTTAGAGAAGACAACACTGAGCCATATAATTCAAGGATAGATTTGTATTTCACTTTGTTCAGGGATACCTGCATTGCCTGGATATTTTCCCCACAATATATACACAAATGATCCATCATTAAATCATCTCTCTCACAGAAAAGTGTGTCTGACCCTAGATTAGGACACAGTCTGAGATTTACTACAGAGGAGGGGATTATTTCAGCCTTCCCAGCCCATCTAAATTCTCATGAAAACAAATGAACTCTGGGGAGGGTGATATTTTGTGAGCTGCCAAGTGGACATGAGACGGTCCAGCAAAGCCACCTAAGATACTCACCAGGATGACTCACAGCCTCAGTGCTCTGTGTGTTTTGGGTAAGACTAAGCACTATCTGTAAAACCCACCGGTTTTATAAACAAAATATTTGAGCACCTACCTATTGATCGCTCTCCTTCATTAACTGTGTGGAGCAATGGATCTTTCTCTGCTTCTAACCAGGAGATCAGGACTGGTTTGGGAACTCCGTTCAACAAAAATAAGTACGACAATTTCTTATGACTATAAAATATTTAGGTATCCTTGATGGTTTTTCCCAGTGCTACTGAGTCCAGCTGGAGTCTCAGTGAGAAAGGTGGACTATAAATAAAATAAATAAAAATATTATTCCAAACAGTGGTGGAAAGGGCCATCAAGCTGCAGCTGACTTACGGAGATCCCATAGGGTTTTTAAGGCAACAGCCATTCAGAAGTGGTTTTGCCATCACTTGTGACCCTGGGCTTCCTTGGTAGTCTCCCATTCAAATACTAACCAGGACCAACCCTGCTTTGCTTCCAAGATCTGATAAGATCTAGCCTGAGCTATTCAAGTTAGGGTGGTAAGGAGACAGAAAGACAAGCTCTTATGAATTCCTGCCCACAAGTAGGTTAGGGCTGTGAGGCCCCAAAAGGGTCAGTGTGGCGCTTTTAGACCCAATGTTTCCCATTCAGGAACTTGGATTCACATGCGGGGAGGAAGTGATCTCCAGCCCCCCGCCACTCGCCTCCCCCCTTTGTCTCGGAATAGATAGTTGCTCTGCCTGTATCTGGAATTGCGCCCCCCCCCCGGGTAGTTGCCTCCCTGCAAACAGAATTCTGCAGAGGCTTTCCCCCCTCCCACACCTTTGCAAAATGGGGGCTCACTTTTTTTCAGGGGAGGAGCAGCTGCATGATCTCAGGGTGACCCTCTCAGCCAGGAGGGTGGTTCTCAGCATGATGTTTTTGCTGACGAAGGGAGCTGTGGGGCTTCTTTTGCACCCTGAGTCAAGTGAAGAGTTAAAGGGAGTGAGTTGGCAAGGAGGACCCCCCCGAGGTCACTTTCATCTCTTTCCCCCTCAACCCGCCTCCTGTGGGAACGCCGCCCTTGTCTTTCCCACGCTGCCTGCAGCCATCCCCAACCACATCTCGGATGGATCCGGTAAGTTCCTCAGGCTGCTCTTGACCGAAGGGAGGGGCAGGCAGGGGAATGGGGGGTGGGATATGGTGGGAACCCCCTCCAGCTTTGCAGCAGGACCCCTTCCCAGTAGGTCCGAGGGCTTGTTCTGCGTCTTGGCTATCCAGCCTGCCAAGTCTTCCCCTCTCCACTGGCCTCGCTCCGGGAGCATTTCTCCGGGCGGCCTGCTTGGGTTCTCAGCCTGACAACGGAGCAGTCCGGCTGGCCACCAGCCCGCTTCCCTTTGGCATCTCCAGCCTTTCTGTCTCCTTGACTGTGCCTCTGAGGTCTGTGCCCTAGGCAGCTGCCTAGTTGGCCTAATGGTAGCACTGGCCCTGGGGGTAGCATTCCTCCCTTGCTGATTTCTAGACTTGAAACAGCCCCAGGAAGTTGCTATTTGCCCCACTGAAATAAACAAACCAGTAGAGACATCAGGTACAATCAGTTATGCTTTGCAAAAACCCTGAACTTCTCAACCAGATATGTACTATTTGTGTTTGTCCCCACTGAAGCTTTGAAAACAACAAGACAATTCTGCTCTAAGAAATGCTAGAGACAGAAAAAATAGCTTTGTCAGTGCTGCAAGGTAAGATAAATAGAGTGTGTACAGGGGTGGGTAATGTTGCCAATTTCATTATGGTGATGAGTTGGGAGAGAGAATTCAAGTTGTACTGACAGCCTTGATCAGTATTAGTTTCTTGCAAAAAAAACCCCAAAACCTGTGATGATGTGACACAAAATAATCTTCCCCATCCCCATTAAAAACAGATACAAAACCTTTTTTAGAGATAAGGAGGAAATGTGTTGGTGATGGGACAAGCCTTAAGCAACAGGAACTCAACACTGCTGGCTTTCCCCAGTTCAGCATGAACCACACCCAAACATGGTTGTTTTAAAGAGATTACCCTAGGTCAGAAAAAATGTTTGAGCTGCAAAGATAGTGTTATAGAACCAATTTGGCCCTTTTAAAATGTCCTAGCACCCACTCCAGGGAGAGGCTGCTGTTGGCCAGAAAGAGCCCCGCCACCTTGGTCTGATTCCCCAGCAAGGTGTTCATGGCCCCAGCAGCTGGTGCGGCTGCAGGCACAGGTGGCGGCAGCATGCTAAGTGAGCTGAAGGCAGGCAGGCAGGCAGGGCCAGAGTGCCTTGAGTATGGCCAGCCTCATGCAGCGCCGCTGGAGGACGTCATCCCCCCATGGGAAGCCAGCACCCCAGCCTGGCGATCCCTCCACTCGGGCTGTCCCCCACTCGGAGCTCCAACTTGGCCAGACTTTGGGAGGTGAGGGCACGAGAGGCAGCAACAGGAAAGGTGCCCGGACAGGCTCCAACAGATGCTGCAGGTGCGGGGAAAGAGCCTGTGGTGACTGGGGGAGGCAGGGGCAGTGACAGTCCTCAGCCAGCAGGAGTGGCCTGGTAATGAGTGGCAAACAGCAGGCCAGCGCCATCCTGAAGGCGGCACTCTAGGCAACCACCTAATTTGGTTAGATGGATGCACCAGCCCAGGAAAAGGGGGTGACACAATGCCTCAGCACCCAATAGCCAGGCTAGTGTGCAGGGGCTGCATGACCCACCACAGATGCCTCCATGAGACCCTTCTACCCTCCCCCCACTACAAAGACTAACCTGAGTCGTCCTTGCCAGTGGCTGCTTTGGCACAATTTCTGTCTCCTCCCTCCACCAGCCACAGTAAGGGTCTGCCTTCATCACGGGGGCTGCGCCCCTAAAGCCTCACCACTGGCTATGGCCCTGCACTATAGCAGCCTATTGCTGCTTCAGCCAGGCTGCTACCATGGCTGTTCTTTCAAAGCCTCCCAAGAAGGCTTCAATATTATCCAATAGGGCCATCTTTGGGATTCTGAAAGGACCTTTACCACCAGCCCCATCGAAGGGTGATGCTACTTGTTGGCCTGAAGGCACCACTGAGGCCAACTCTTGTACCCATTGGTTCTGAGCAGCCTGTTGTTGGTCCATCAGATGCTATATGAGTTCTCCTTGTGCACTGGCCAGCCACTCCTCAAGGTAATGGCTGGGGTCCTAGGCCCTGGCTTTGACATGCTTACTCAGATCCCATTCAGATCCCATTCAAACCCCCACTTGTGACCTTTTCCAGAGCTTCAGACTGCTCATAGGTTTGGGTCCCAACAGTTCCTCTCTTAGCCCTTCTGTGCCTGTGTCTTCCCTGGCGCCTCTCCCCTTCAGTGCTAGTTCACTTGGAGTGCCTCAGTGTGATTCCATCCCACCTGTTCTAATATCCCAGCCTTGGCCTCTGGATTTGCTGTGGCTACCCCAACGAGTCCTCAGTCCTCCACCTCCAGCACAGTTCTAGGCGCTATCTTGCCTACAGAGAGATGTTGAGGTCACCTGCCTTTGGGATCCCCAGACTTGCTCACTGCAGAGCCACTCAGTCCTGACCTGTCAGCCACTACTGGCAGCACCTCCTACTTTGTGCTCCACACCTCCTCCTCCCCAGCATCTCTTTCCCGCTCCCCAGCTGCTCCTGCTGAGCTGTTAGGAATGTCCTGCTGTTAGTTGTGTCTTACAGAGCTGTCCAGCTGGCCACACCTATTATTACTCCCCAACCCCCTTCCCCAGCTTCCAAACTTGTAGCAATAACCTTCTTCCCCTTTGTTCATTCTGTCCTCTATTTTTCTTTTCTTCCTTCAATGAGCTTAGGCATACGTGGCTCTCCTTACATTTCATTTTCATTTGCTGGTGAGAGGTGGGTTCAGAAAAGGAAATAACCCCTTCCCATTGCCAGGCTCATTCAACCAAGAATCCTCTAGGCAACTGTGATGGACTGAACTTTTAAAAACTTAGAAATGCCATACAAACAGGTAAAGAACTGTGAAGGTTTAATTCTTCACAGAAACAGAGAGCCTTGTATGACAGGCTGCTCTAAGCAATCTGATTGGTTAGCATCAGCTGAATGCTGAGGAGAATTCATTTGGAATTCAGACCTAACTGAGAGCATTTTAACACAGACAGGAGAACTGGGGAAAGTTGGCAAGCACCAGTGAGTAGTTAGATAGAAACTCCCGTTTGGGCCAAGGGAAGGGGACAGATCAGGGGTGGCCAGACTTGCTTAACGTAAGAGCCACATAGAACATCAGATGTTTGAGAGCTGCAAGACATGAATATTAAGCACGTTTTTATTGAAAAATATGCAAATTTGCTTTTATTAATATTAAATTGATAACTAGATGGGAAGGAAGAGAAAGGTGGAAAGGTGGGAAGGTAGGTAGAGGTAGGTAGGGAGGTAGGGAGGTAGGTAGGTAGGTAGGAAGGAAGGAAGGAAGGAAGGAAGGAAGGAAGGAAGGAAGGAAAGCAAATAGACAGGGAAGGGAGAGGTGGAAAGAAAGCAACTTTAATGTTACATGTGTCCTCCAAGCCCTGCCCCCATGCCGGCTAGCTTGGCGAAGGGATTTAAAGAGACAAATGCCTTCTCCAAGGTGGCAGGTGGGGAGGGGCTTTGAGAATGCCTTTAAAGTTCAAGTTGCTTTCTGTCTCTGCACTGGCTGGGGAAGGAAAGGCCAATTGGGGAGGCATGCCTCCCCTTTGCTTCCCCAGGCACTGTAGTGGGAGTCGTGCAATATGTGTGAAAGAGCTGCATGTGGCGCCTGAGCCACAGTTTGGCCACCCCTGGGATAGATCTTCTAGTGAGAGGAGAATTGCCCTATCCAGTCAAACAGGGAGTTTGCTCAGAAGACTACAGAGATCCCTGTTCTGGTGTGGTTATAAACTGCCTTTAGAAATCTTAAGAGTCAGCTAAAAACTCAAAGACAAGTACTGGTGTTTCAAGACAAGGGGTTTGGGTAAGAGTCAGAGAATACTCATAGAAAGTGTACTGAAGTGCTTGGGGAAAACACCGGAACAAGAGCTTCTCAACATCAAGATTTATGGATTGTTAACTTCCATTTCAGTGTATCTGAATGCATGCACACAAAAGCTCATACTGTGAAAAGCTTAAGAAACTCATTAGCCTGAAACATAAGAACTAAAGTTTGTGCTTGTACTGGTTTTACCTCAGAAATTGCAACGTTTGAATTTCAAAACATCTCAAGTGCCCGCCCAGGTAAATTGCCGACCCCCCCCCCCCCCCCAGCCTGCTTTCAGGTACAAGCTCTCCCTCCTCTGAGGACAGATTTGCACGTTCCCATCCCCAATAGCTAGCAATCCAAAACAGTCCAGTGGAGCCTGAGCGGTGGGTGTTGCCTTCTGACACACTTCCGGTGATGTCAGGGGGTGTGGCATATGCAAATAAGTTATGCTAATAAGTTATGCTAATGAGCTCCTGCACCTCTTTTTCTACAAAATGACCCCTGGCGGATAACACTACAACAAAAGCCTCTCAACCTAAAGGTTTAAGTCAGATTGATTTCCCACAAGCAGCTGCGCCGCCCTCACTCTTCCCTTTCCCCCGATTGTATTCATCAATTTCCCACTACTTGCTGTGCGGCTGCATTTTGACCCACAGCATCCCCCAATTTCCCCCATGTCTTCTAGATCCTTGTTTTTTGAGATTGGGAAAATCGGGGGATGCTGCGGGTCACACTGTGAAAAGCTTAAGAAACTCTCATTAGCCTGAAACATAAGAACTAAAGTATGTGCATGTACTGGTGTTGCCTCAGAAATTTCAACCCGATTTTACTTGACCTATGTTAAATATTTTGTTATTTTTGCATTTCAAAACACATCAAATGCCATTTAAATTGTTTACATTAAAGCAGGCTCCTGATCCCTCAGGTTCCTGGGCTAAGCCAACAGCCAAAATATCATACTGTGACAGGTTGGGACAGCCAGAGTTCTTCAGCATAGAAGAAAACACATTACTAGGGCAGCTCAGACACTAAAGGGAAAGAAAAATGGAGGGAAAATCTTGCCTCTGAGGGAGGGAAGTGGATGGGGCTGTCATAGCAACCCTGTCAGCTGTGATATAGATTGGATGGCTCACAGTCACTTATTCCTCTCAGTAATCACTTGCCTTGGCCAGAGAAATCTCTGCCTCAGACCATCCATGCTGTGACTCCATAACACTCACAGGGGCCTCATCTTGTTCTGGGGTGATATCTTTTGGAATTTTCAGGATTTTTTAAACTACTTTTATTCCCCATTCTGGATTTTCACAAAGCAAAAGACTACCTAGTTGTAGAACTTCTTCTGTGGCAATTTTGCCTTTTCCACATACTCCCCTCCACTTCTTTGTTACCGATTTTTTTTTTAAAAAAAATGCATTAAAACAGTGTAATACATACAGCAAACAAGGCAATAAAACTAGGTTACATAATTAGAGACCAACCCAAAAGATAATGTAATACGTATATTTCAGGACATGCATTAGAATTCGGTTATGAAGCACTGTCTTACAATGGACCTATATACTGCATGTATACTCAAAGGGTACAAGTCCTATTGTCTCATTGTCTACTTCTGAAACTTTTATTTAGTGGCTATTTTTCTATATTTACTCATCTCGGTCACTGATTATGACAATGACATTAATAATTTACAATAGTATCTACATACTCTTAGCCACCCATAGCTAAATCCACAGACTGGGGCCACGTGGAGGCTGAAGAGATTTCTCTACACACTTGGGGATTTAGTCTGCCCCCAAATATAATTGCATTATCTGTACATGCACAGACAACACACTTACTGGAACTGCTCCAGCCAGCTGCCATGGTGAAGGAGAATGCCAGGCCCAGCAGCCAGAAACCGGCAGCCACTGCGGACCCCAAGGCAGAGGAAACTGGCAGCTACTGCAAGCCCAGCCACAGCACAGGCCAGGCATCATGGCGGTGGACACCAGCAGCCACAGCAGGCCCAGCTTTGGGAGATGATGCTGGCAGCTGCTCTGGGCCAGAGTGTTGTGGTGGTGGATGTTAGCAGCCAATCTGGGTCCAAGAACTGCAGTGGCAGATGTCCACAGCCACTGCTGGCCCTGGAATGGTGGTGGTAGACATCAACCACTGGGTTCAGTGTTGGGTGGTGGGGCCTGAAGCCTCACCAGCTCAGCAACTGGGGGGGGACAGGATCCCCTCCCCCTGTGAATCTCCTAGGCCTCCCACTTGTATTCTATAATGATCAAGGAGTCAGTCTGGACTAGGGATGTGCATTTCGGGA